>NW_027040689.1:0-215547 GCF_037179485.1 Ochlerotatus camptorhynchus | reverse complement strand
CTATTGAGAATCAGGTTACTCAGAATTATCTGAACATGTCCTCTAGGGAAAATATTTTTGATGATTCCTGGGGGACTGATTTGGACGAATTAAGATCTATAACTAAAAAAAAAATCAAAATATGAAAGGTCTTGATGAAATGATGATGCATTTTTTTATATCCTCATCAAAAAACGCCCAGAGAGCATGCTTGGCATGCACAGTTGTACACACCAACTACTCATTTGGTAATAACTTTTCACTCAGATGATGAAATTTATTTTTCTTCAAAGTAATTGATAGATTAGCTCATAGTTTACTATAGATCTGCGAAGATTAGGTAAAGCTTGACATTTGAATCAACACTTATCAATTTAACACTTAAATTCCGAGATGTGTAGTGAGCATTTCTTACCTCATTTTTACAACGCAAAAACAAATACAGTTTACTACTAGCATTAACATCTACTTTTTTTACATATCTATAACAAGCTTACACGCTATTCTATCTACTGCTTCAAAAAGAACTATCTTCCGTCAACTGTGTGCAAAGTTATTAGCAAATGAGCAGTTCGTGACCAAAACTGTGTATGCCAAGCATGCCAGAGAGAACCTTGTATTTCTTTGTAAAATTATTTAACAGATGTTTTCAATAGGCATACTTTCCTGATAAATGGAAAAATGCAAAAGTTGTTCCAATTTTGAAGCTGGATAAAAATACAGCTGAAGCTTTTAGCTACCGTCAAATAAGTTGCTTTCTTCTTTTGAAAAAGTAGAAGAGTCTGTGCCTAGGGGTACGAACGGAGGCTTGACGTAGGACCGCTAGTGGACGGAACAAATATGTTGATTATTTAGTTCTTAACTCTTTCCGTTTTTGAATTGGTGGCCCTGAAAAGGGCCGGTTGTTTTTCAAATGGTGGCCACACCAGGGCAAGTCAATGTCGACCGGATGACGGCAGTCTAGTCATGGTGCCTATTGCTGGAAGCCTTGACAGATATACCGATTTATCTGTAATGATACAGATTTTTCTAAAAAAATTGATACAGATATCTGAATTTACAGATTAGATTTTTTTTTACTATACAGATTTTTCAGATTTTTTAAATAAGTGGAATATTTGTTTAACTCTGGATTGTATTATTTAATATCTATAAAAAAATCCATTCTTCCTTTTGAGTAGGTACAAGAACCTAACCAAATACCAATTTTTCACTTTTTATTTTATTATCTTCGTTTATTTTAAACGGACTTCGGATGCTTAGATGTTCTGATTTCTTATTGCTTAGAAGGGACTTAGATTGGTTAGAATGGACATTAGTTTTTCATTCTTATTGTTTAATTAACCATATCACAGGGTGTAAGGTACTATTTTTTAATTTGTCGAATCAGTAAACAAGCCGTTTTAATAACCCACAAGCTGATTGATTACAGTTTGTGAGTCGAAGAGTCAACTGGATATTTTGACATTTGACTAGCGTCATATCAGAGATACAAAATATTCTATGCAATTCTACCAAACATCCAAATAAAAGTTATGTGTTGTGACAAAATACAATAAAGTTGATGACGATTGCAAATAGAGAAATACACATGAAACCATCCCAAAGTTTTTCACAAAAAATTCTGATTACACTTAAGTATATAGGTTCGAGCAACAGCAAGCGAATTCAATTTCTTTTTAATCTGCCAAATAAAGTTGAAATTTGGTTTGATTAGATGAATTTGAGAAAATGAAACATAAAGCATAACATTTTACAACAAATAATTCAGAAAAATTAAATTCTTGAAAAAAAAATTACCTGACAATGATTTTTGTAATCTCGGGCATGACACATTCAAATTTTGCGAAAATGTGATTGTTTCTTCATTAATTTTTTTTCCGGTTTGTCTCTTCATTGATTTTTGATTTATTGGTACTTTTAGAAAAGATAAAAATCACTCAAAAAAATCTAGATTCAGGATTTAAGGTCTGTTGAATAGATTAATTCTTTAGAAAGCAAACTTAAGTCATTCTTCAAGATGAAGCTATGAACTATTTCTGAACTTCAAATGAAATGAAAGTATATTTACGACGATCCGCAATAAGACCATACTATGGTATTTATACAGATTTTTGTCAGCTAGAAACTGATTTATAAAAAAATTACGATGAAAATACAGATTGAAAATGGAAATAATGTGGCAACACTGCGTCGTCTTTGTATTGGTGCGATGCATGCTGTTCCACTCATGCGTCGTGTCCGACGCTTATCCGTCAGTTGCTCGAAAGCAAATGACGAAAAACCGATTTGACAAGCGTTTTTATTATCGCTGCTTCCTCCCTTCCTTTCATTGGTGAAATGGTGAGAACAACCCAGCATTGACGCGAAGGGAAATTATTGACAATAATATTGATGATGTGAATTCAGAATTCAGTCTGCTTATGAGTATGCGCCATGTGTTTGATTTGCGCTCGATTGTTGCGTCCTGTGTTTGGGATTTTTCGTTACATGTCTGAATTTTGATATTTTTAATGTGACTCCCAGTATAGAAATTAAAGACTTAGTCCTACGTCAAAAATAAATTTGGATAGAATGATGCTTCACATCAATACGAACTCGATTTTTACAGATGAACAGTTTGGATTTCGCCATGGGCATTCAACTACTCATCAACTCTCAACCAATTTAATTCGAACGAACAAATTTTAAGGCTGCTCAACTGGAGTTGCCCTTCTAGACATAGATAAAGCATTCGACAGTGTTTGGCTAAATGTTTGATTGCCGAAATGAAAAAGTTTGATTTTCCACTCTATATTATGAAATTAGTTCAACCAACAATCAATACGTAACTATCGATTTTAAATTGGTTCACTACTTGACTAGCCTATTGATCCAAAGCAAACGATTAACGTACCCCATTCTAGTCGAAATTCTAGTACTACACCATGTTTGTTTTGATTTGCCATGAAAGTTTGACAGATAAAATGAGGGGTTCATGGATTTTTCTATGTTTCCAGGGGTGAATCGATTAGCTTGGGACCGAAGATATTACCAGAGCTGAGCCAAAAAGTTGAGCACTTTTCTTCGGGACCTACTAGTCTTAGAGTTACCTCTATGATTCAACATTGTTTACGACTACCTGTTAGAGCTGGAGTTCCTCAGAGTAGAATTCACTTCACTTCGGACCTCTCTGATTTGCCTCAGAGTTACCACAAATCTGTGTTCGTTGATGACACAGGAATTTCCGCTAAAGGAATAAGTCTTCATGTCATTTGCAGCAGACAGCAAACAGTTTAGATAGATTCTTCCCAGCCCTTCCAAAACTCGACTTATATTATTTCCACATAAGCTCAGAGCTTCCTTTTTGAAACCTTGTGAGTGAAATATCTTGGACTAGTACTCGACCAAATTAACTTTTAAAGATCATATTGAGGGCATCCAAGCCAAATATAACTAATACTTGAACAAATATATACAATGTTTTTATCTTCTTACAGGAAATCAGAACTTTGCCTCAAGAAATAACTTCTAATATATAAACAATTTTTTAGACCGGCCATGCTTTACGCTGTGCTAGTTACTGCACTGTCAGCAAAAAAAACACTTCAGATGAAGATGATTATGAAGATGATGACCTCCCTGGTAGAGTACTACCGAGGACAGCGTGTCTACTCATTTTACTAAATGAAATTCCCTGAGTTTTCCAGGATTTCCAGGACTACAACGGAACATTTAATACTGTAAATAGGATTTATTTGAGAAAACAATAAAAAATCTGCCACAAACGTTTTTACTTACCTAAAGTGCCATAAACAGTTTTAAATAATATATAAAACTTGCAATCAAAACTATTAAAAGTTGAACATTTACTAAAAAAAATTAAAAACTTAGCAAAATCATAAAATTGTTTCATAGATGTAAGGATAGTTCTTTTTTTCATTCGAGATTCTTAACTGAAAACAAAAAAATAAATAAAAAGCTACCTACTTTTACCAAAACATGTATAGTTAATAATTATATTATTAGTATAATTTAAATTAATAGTAATTAGTGCATTTCTTAAATTCAAATGCTTTAATTTTTAACAGAAATGCTGCTATTTTTAGGGGTGCCATTTTTCAACAAAAGATCTACTCACGTATTATGTTTTTCCATGTATGGGCATTATCCATAAATGACGTAGCGTATTTTTGAGTCATCTCGAAGCATATTTTACTACACCTAATACATAGCTGGTCACAACTTCTGAAATCCACTCTACCCTGAAATCCTACGTCATTTATGAATGTCATGAAAGCGTAGAAAGGGGAGTGCAAAATCTTGAATTACCTGGTAATATTTCAAACGAAGGTAAACGAGTTCCAGGAAATAATTTGTTTTACTAAGGTCGAGTTATCGCTTTTCAACAAAGTCTAAGATAACATAAATTTGCAAAATCATAGAATACAAAAAAATAATCTCGGTTCAAAATCTAAAAACAAATCCTGGTGCCAGAGATCTAAAAAAATAAAGCCTCAGGCACTTGATTTTGTTCGAAATCTTAAAAATATTTCAAAGTATGGCAGATAGCAATGAAGCTTAAAAGTTTTTTTCTAACGAGAACTTTTTTAAGAATGAGATATCAAAGTCTCGAAATTTAGATTTTTTTTTCTATCCTATATCTGGGAATTTAAAGAATTTATTTCGAATTTTCTCAAGGATTTCTTTAGAATCATCTCATAATTTATTCAGAGTTCGTCTCAGAATTTTTATCTGGCAGTCTCTTACAATTGACTCCATAATACCATAGAGGTAACTCTTAGACCAGAAGGTCCCGCAGAAACGTGCTCAATGTTTTGGCTCAACTCTGGTACTCTGAGGCAAGACATAGCTTATGAACCTGGACAATTTTGATTTCATAAGATTCTTATGGATTCCATAGGCATGCGTTATGCATTCCATAAGCACGACTTATGAATGATTATCCTAATACATTAGGTACTACCGAGTGACTTTTATACACCTTTAACCTATTATATTTCCCAAGCGTTGATAGACATGGAAACAAATCACGGAGTCAATAATCTGAACGCTCAGAATTCGAATCCGGTCTGCTACTTTTTACATTACTTTTTTTTTAAGTTACATAAGCTAACGTATGAATTCTATTTCATAAGCCAAACTTATGATTTACATAAGAAATCCTTTTGTCGAAATTTCATAAGTAATTATTATGGAATTCTAACGTTCCTTTGCATCAGTATACCTTCTTCGGTCCCAAACTAATCAATGCACCCCTCGAAACATAGGAAAATCCACGAACCCCTCATTTTATCTGTCAAACCTTCATAGCTAATCAAAACATACAAAGTGTAGAACTAGAATTCCAACTAGAATGGGGTAAGTTCATCGATGTACTTGGGACCGATAGGCTAGTGTGAGCCAATTTCATAATACTCTAGAAATTATCTATAGAAGGTTTAATTTTCTCAAAATAAGGGAAATGGCTCTAATGTTGGCCTATAGATCTAAGATTAGGCCCATCGCTAAAAATCTGCTGTTTATCAATTTAATCTAGATGAACGCGTCTAATGGATATTTTTTGGGCGCTATTGAAAATTTAGTCGATTGCTGAATTTATGAATGGGCCCACATTAGGGGCATTTAGGCCGACATTACATCCATTTTCCCTACTAAATTGGGATTGCTGGCTCTACCCCGTCTAGAAAAATGCTATTTGGAATAACTGCTGATTGAAAAATAGCCATTTGGTATAACAGTTTTCACGAATAGCTCATGTTCAAAAGAAGGGAAAATATACATAAAATAATGATTTACCTTCCTTATTCTGTTGAAGTACAGCTGAGATGGTAAAATATCTATTTATCGGAATAAGTAAACAAATTCTACATTTATCATGCTAAACGGCTTTATACCAAATTGAATTTTATGCCAAACGTCATTATGCCAAATAGGGTAGAGTCCGGTAATCTGACCGATTTTAATCCGAACACTTTTGAACCCCGCTAAGTTGCGAACTAAAAATGGCTCGAACGTCAAGGTTGTGAGTTAGCGTTACGTAATTTTAAGGGGGAGTCAAGCAATATTCATTGTTACATAGGGAAGGAGGGGGTCCAAAATCCACGTTTTTCGCGTTACGTAATTTCTGTACCGCGCCCAACCCTAATTAAAATACAATTTATCACAAAAACAAAACAAAAATCAGATAACGCTATGTTAATCAACCCAAATAAAAAAACAAATAGTAAAAAGCGAACAGAAAAAGGCTTAGCAAAATAAAAATGGTAAACGCTCCTATAGTTGCGTTACGTTAGAAGCGTTAGGTTTCTATAGTTGTGTATGGAGACTTCATACACAACCTAACGCTTCTAACGTAATGTAACCATAGAAGTGTTTACTATAATATAAAAATATATAAGTAAGTGTTGGCTATAATATATAAATATATAAGTACCAATTCCGATTTATTCCCACTGGTTTTTCGTCCACGCCTTCGACACTCCGCTTTTAGTTGCTCTTTAGTTAAATTTTCTAGAACATCATTACGCTGGGGTCTATTAACAAGATTATTCAAACTATGTTCGCTGTTGTTAGTTACAGACGATGGTTGTTTTGCTAATGTTGTTGTGTTAGATCCTTGGGCGCCTTTTTTGCCTACAGGCATGATCAAGTGTTAATTCTAGAAAGACAAAATTAAATAATAAATCAAGCAATTGTACAGTAAAAGTGGGACGTTTATTTATCTTAAGGTAATTGATTCAAATATCAACGTTACATTTTATAAATTTTAAATTTCAATGTTTAATTAAAACCCTATTTAAACCTTAGTTGATACCTTCATAATATAGAGAAATGGAGTTAGGGAGAATATCGAGTAAGGAGAGTTAACTGTACATCATTTCGCAAGGGTTCCATTAAGTACTAATAATTTTAATATCTTTCAATTGAAGGCGATCCAGTACTTTTTATTTATTTATTTATTGTTTTCAATCAACAGGCTAATTTAAGCCCCATGACGAATACTAATTTTAAAATAAATAAATAAATAAATAAATAAATACACTTAAGTCTATTTTTACATGATTTCTTCTTTTTACAACTGAGTCGCAATTTACACGGTATTAACGATTTCTCGATAACGATACAACCTATCCTATTGACTTGATTCGAACTACATTATCCGTTTCAAGCCATTAGTAATCGAATGGCATGCTTAAAAAAGTCACAATTTTGTGTGTATAGCATATTTTTTTTATATATTAGCATCTGAAAAATTAAAATCTTAGTAGGCTTTTTAACACGGTTCATATCTCCCATGTAAAAAGAAAGACCTGGGTGTAAATAAATAAATTTACACAAATTTTCTAAATTATGCAACTACAACTTCCAAAAGTTTGCTTTAGTAAACTGCTGTAATTTAATACGCTTCGGGGTTCTTTAACCAGTGGCGTCCCGTAACCTCACTTTTTACCTGTGCATAACGGGTATTCAACTCTACACATATCAATTTGTGCCGAATACTATATCTGTGCCAAGCGTGTCGAAGTGCCGCAATCAAGGTGTTAGTCTCAGTATACCATGAGTTTGCAACCCCTGCAGTTATGACTTTTGAGATTGTTTGTTTACAAGTTCAATCTCTCATGGATGGTTCATTGAAAAACGGAAAACGGAGATGTGAACATTCATTAATTACAATATTAATGGTATATGAGTGTCCTATTGAAAGTAAAATGAGCGCGTGTGGTGAGTTCATTCTTCCGCTTGGTTGAATGATGCAAAACGAGTGTGTCCATGAAGGAACTGACAAACACGATCACAGTAGTAAATATATTTTGATTACAGCAAGGATTACGAGTTCAAGCACTACCACATCATCACAAACATCGCTTCATATCTTTGAGTTCATCTCGGAAAAGGCAGAATTAGAAAAAAATATGTTTTTCCTAAATTTGCTCCCTGATTTCAAAAAATAGATATACGATCATGTTTTTTTTCCTTGGCTTGTTTTCCGTCGATCTTGTTTTCCATGCTGAGCACCAATGCTACCGACGCCAGGCAAACAGCTCCCACACCTGGACCCTACCTATCGACCCATCAACTCATGAACCGGGGACCAACGGCTTTACTTCAGAGATGTCATGCCTAAGAACATCCCGGCGGCGCCGACTGGGATTGAACCCAGGCCTTATTATCGATCATGTTGATAATGCTGATGATGATGATGATGATGATGTTGCTTTTGAAATATATTTCTGAACAAGAAACAATTACATTAGAAGCTGTGTTTAAGATTTATCTTCTATAATGTTTGCAAATAGACTAGGGTGTGCTTGACAAAAATAAACCTTTTTTCGGCGATTTTACACAAATTAATTTTAATATCACTTAAAAGTGGATGCACTTCAATCGTGTCGAAAATGTGGTGTAATTTTACTTGCCAAGAAGGACAAAATTATCATGAATACAGTGCATGAACTGACATTACGCTGCTTTTACTGCATTTGTTTATTTTTGCGGCCATAAAAAATTACATGAGATTTTCGACATGATTGAAGTGCATCCTCTTGGATGTAATATTAAAATTTATTTTTTGCTGTGTGAAATGTAAGCACAAATGTTTGCTTGTCGATGAAAATCATTCGATAAGGTTAGTTCTCCAGCGGACTGGCAAGTTTGGAGCCAAACGAAATGTCAAAGCCAGAGCCAATCGAGCAGCGCCTATCTTGATTACAATGGCAGTGTTGTTGTTGTTGTTACCCAGACAACCAGAATGCACGTATATTCAAAGTTGTTTTCATGATATACAAACAAAAAATTCGTATAGAATGCAAATAAATGGCTTATACGTACCAAAGTGGAGGCCATATACGTGCATTTTGTAATTTAATTTTAAACGAGTTGATTTAACATCATATACGATGTAATCCGATTTAATTTGTGATACAGTACGACAGAAAAATGAGTCATCGCATATAGGTCGGAAATTTGCGTTCTATACGATTTAACTTAAACTTAATGCGAGGTATGCCATTATAATATGCGATTTTGACTTAAACTGTAGCAATTTACGAAACTGTTTGTACATTGTTATACTGGTTGTTTGGGTAGGTTGTCAAGGCAGTTTATTTTGAATCCGCTCTTCTCTTATACTTTACCCTCTCTACCCAAAACCATAATGCCTCTAGGGTTTTTGTGTTCAGGGCATAGTAAAGGAACAGATGTGAGTAGACAAGATCGTTATCGACCTGTAGATTATAATTACTACAGTTTATGATATTGATATATCCTTTAAACTTCATTTGCAACGGGCCGGGGTCGGTATCGGTCTAGCCGGAAACATCACAACAACAAGCTGCAGCTTACCGCCGCAATGTTCTGACTTCTCTGCTATATGTATCGCTGCTCGGATCGACCGATCCTGGTCCTCACGGAATTGCAAAGCGTCAAACAAGCCCTGACATCCGAGGCCCGTACTCATCCCTGGGTACAGGCGACGATGAAGTCCACGCCACCAAACACGCTGCTGGGTTCCGGGACACTGCGGAATACCAGGCAACTCTGAATCTGACTTTCTGGCTGGGGCAGGACCATCTGCCCCTCGCTATACCAACGAAGCACCGTTACACGATGTCAAGCGATGGATCGTGAGCAAACTGTGGGAAGCTTGAGACGCGGAGTGAGCCCAAAACCGCTCCCTCTTCATCAGACGGATCAAAGGGACGATGAGGAAGTGGACAGAACCGTTGAATCAGCGGGATCAGAAAATAGTGTCGCGTTTGAAGACCAGTCACAGCAAGATCTCACACAATTTCGGTGGAACGCTCGGTGGAACGCCGTTCCACATAACTTGTGTCGGTTGTAGAACACCAACCTCAATCGAGCACATTCTATGCGTATGCACTCAGTATCAGCACCTGTAGGAACCCCACGGACCACCAAATAGCATACGCGACATGCTGGGTGATGATCCCTCCACACTGGCAGCAGTAATGCGCTTTTTAAAGGATGCTGCATTGTATTTTAAAGTTTTGTCTTTTTTTAAATTCCTTTCCTGTAGGGACATCTCGGTTTGGAGCTCTGTCTTATTCAAACTTTAATGTTTGTGTTATTAATATGCTTAATGTGGAGAATAATTTGGCCATACCTCGGGCCATACATACAGATTTAATGCCATATTCATACTCGAATCGGTTGAAAAATACACTTAATCTTCTATCTATTATTCTATCTAGTTTACTCGATATCTATCCATTGCAAGTAATATTTTGATAGGGAAGAGCGCTACTTCGTCGTAATCGCCCATTTCCGTTCTATCAAGCAGAAATCATCAATAATATCAATGATTTCACAATGCACAAAACAATAATACGTTTGTTCCGATGCGTTAGTTCATTAGCTACAACATAAATCCTATTAGAGCGCATTATATGCATATTTACGCTCATTGTTCTCCAAACAAAAGAAGTGCTCCTAGCGTATCCCCTTTTTCTCCGTTTATCCGTAGGATGAAGAAAATTTAATGGTGTTTCAATGCGTTTGGACGTAATTAAAACGCGTAGGACGAATAGAACCAAGAAGCAGTGTTAGATTTTTAATAATATCTCAACATTGTTTGACTCTTTATCAAATCCAACGGTACGTATGGAAAGGTGGATAAATTTAGAAGTTATCTTTGGTGAAAACATTCCATGTTTTGTTCAAACCCTTTCCAAAAAGCGTGGTAAAGTGCGGGATGTCCTTAGTAGGACGGAAATTAGATCAAAAACCCTAATTGTTTATGTTGTGAGAGTGCACAGGTAGATTGAGGTTAAGGAAACGCCACTGTCTTTAACACTAGAAATACTGGGAGCAAAATCCTAACGCGGAATACCAGGTTCACGAATCACTCGGTCCTAAATGATCAACTAGCTGGATCTCGGTGGTTTCGCAACCAATTTTTAAAATTCATTCACCAATGTTTTACCAATCTCCCCAAGTAACCATAGGCACGTTATTTCGCCTTTTTGGCTATATACAACTGAACAACGGCTACACCAGTGTTTGCACCCAGACAACCAGAATGCACGTATATACAAGGTTGTTTTCACGATATAGAAACATATATACAAACCAACAAATCGTATAGAATGCAAATAAATGGCTAATACGTACAAAAGTGGAGGCCATATACGTGCAAATTTGAATTTAATTTTAAACGAGTAGATTTAACATCATATGCGATTTAATCTGTAATAACAAATTCACTTTGAAAAGTCTTACGATGTAATCCGATTTGATTTGTGATACAGTACGACGGAAAAATGAATCATCGCATATAGGTCAGAAATTTGTATTCTATACGATTTAACTTAAACATAATGCGATGCATGCCATTCTTATATGCGATTTTGACTTAAACTGTAGCAATTTACGACAATGTCTGCAAATTGTTATACGACTTCTGGTTGTCTGGGCAAGTTCTGATGAGGCCCGTACATAGCCAAAAAGGCGAAATAACGTGCCTATGGTTACTTGGATCATCTAGTTAACACCTACTGAACATTTGTGTTTTTAGGGCTGTTTAAATTTACTATGAAGGGCTGTGAGTGTAAAAAGTCCCAAATAAAACTACATATTATATAATAGGTATACATAATTTTACTGAAATCGTCATCTAGCTCAACAGTTCTTCTAAAGATTTCACGATTTGAGATTTTTTTTTTTGACATCCCTACTATAAAGAACGAATGCATACAAGCAACTAAGCATGCCGATCGACAGCTCTTTCTTCATGGTTTCTCTTGCAAATATTATGTATAGTCTCACCATGGAGCATTGACCATATTGGTCGTTCCAAGACCACCAGGATGCCCCAGAGGGAACCTGTAGTAGAGGAAAATTGTAGTTTTTCACCAAAACATGCCTTTCGACTGCTCTATCTTCATAGTTCTTCATGCATAGCCTATTTGTGGTCTTGAAATGGACCAGTAGCTATATTGGTCACTCCGGGACCACCTAGATACCCCCAGGGTAACCTATGGTAGGGGACAATTGAAGTTTTCACCAAAACATGCCTTTCGACGGCTCTATCGTTATGGTTTTTCATGAAAAGGCTATATATAGCCTTAAATGGAACATTTACTATATTGGCCACTTTGGAAGCACCAGGATGCCCTCTGGGAAACTTGTAGTTGGGGACAATTACAGTTTTTCGCCAAAACATGCCTCTCGAAGGCATCACCAAAGCATGCCTTTCTTCATGAATAGGCTATTTATAGCCTTGAAATGCATCATTTACCATTTTTCCTACTTAAGAACCACCGGTATGCCCCCGTGGGATCCAGTTGTAACCGAAAATTTAAGTTTTTCAGCAAAACATGCTTTTCGACGGCTTGTTTTCGTGAAACATAGTTTTTCAAGAATAGGCTATTTATAGTCATAAAATGTACTATATTAAATTAGCCACTCCATTACCACTAGGATGCCCCCGAGGGAACTTGTAATAAGAGAAAATTACAGTTTTTGATTATGTTCTGTTGTTGCAAGCGTGATTGTCAATATTTTCGTGTTAATAAAAGTTAATTTCGACAGTGGCTACTAGAGGATAGTACCAGTCAGTTCGATAATCATGTGAAAAAATTTATGCTTTCCTGTTTATCGATATATGTAATAATGCTTAAGATTTACATTTACCAAATACTCTATACTGAATCGAAGACATCATATCATCTTGATTTGTTGTCTTCGACTGAATATGATATTTATCACTGAAAACGAAAGATGTCGACCCCTGCCAGATTTATCGAATGGTGAAGCCCCTACGTTGTTGATATTTTTTCTATTCCTTCCTTTCGAGAGACAGCGTACCTACTCGGAGGATTGTAAAGTTAAGGCCGGCGCACAATAGATACGTTTTCAGGTTTTTTGACAGTTAGCCCATGCATTATCTGTCAAAAAACCCGAAAACGTATGCATTGTGCGCCGGCCTTTATACCAACAATCAATTGGAAACTAACGATTTTAAATTGGCTCACTACTTGACTAGCCTATTGATCCCAAGCAAATCGATTAACGTACCCCATTCTAGTAAAAATTCCAGTACTACACTATGTTTGTTTTTTTTCGCTATGAAAGTTTGACAGATAAAATTAGGGGTTCGTGGGTTTTCCTATGTTTCGAGGGGTGCATCGATTAGCTTGGGACCGACGATAGTACCAGAGCTGAGCCAAAAAGTTGAGCTCGTTTCTTCGGGACCTTCTGTTCTTAGAGTTACCTCTATGGTTATACCAACAATCAATACGAAACTAACGATTTTAAATTGGCTCACCACTTTAGTAGCCTATTGGTCCCAAGCAAACGATTAACGTACCCTATTCTAGTTGAAATTATATTACTACACTATGTTTGTTTTGATTCGCTATGAAAGTTTGACAGATAACATCAGGGGTGTGTGGATTCATGCAGAACATGCAGGGGTGAGTGAAATAGCTTGGGACTGCTTGGGACCGTTGTTCTGGTACTGAGTGAGCCAAAAATAATAATGATTTTCTTCGGGACCCAGTGGTCTTAGAGTTACCTCTATGGTTATACTGCGCATTCCCGTTTTTGGGAACACAACCTCGTAAGTAATCCTCGAATTTGTGCAACAACGCTTGAAAAATTCATGTAAATGTATGCGATATATAGCCCACACGTAGTAGGGTAAACGCTCCTATAGTTGCGGTACGCTAGGTTCCTATAGTTGTGTATTGAGTCTCCATGCACAACTATAGGAACTTAACGCTTCTAACGTACCGCAACTATAATAGCGTTTCCCCTAAACGGTATATTTATCCGGAATTTACGGAATTGAATTCAACTGACTTGAACGCGAATTTAACGTGTAAACCATGCCATTCAACTGACTCGATCAACTCACTTGAATTAAAAAATTGAATTGAACTGAGTTGATCATTTGACTTGCCTAGTCTAAACCCAACTTAAGTGTGGAAATGTGGATGAAACGCCGGAGCACATGGTTTTCAACCCAATGTTGCAAATTTTCGCATCAATGAAAACTCAGTACCAGTATTTGAGAGATACAACTCACCATGTTCATTTTCCAACCAGGCTCTCACTACGAATAGGACAGAGGCAATAACAAAAATATTCCGACTCAACTCGGCGGGAGAACAGACAAATGCTGAGAATGTGTTCATCTAACCAGACTTTCTCTCTCTCAGTCATTGACAGGGTGGCAAGTGAATTTCCATTATGAAATTCCTGGTTTTCCTGGTCAATGATTTAAAAATTTCCTGGTTTTAAAAAACAATTTTTAATAAAAAAAAATTAAGTGAATCCTTGTACCATCATTCTTCGCGCAATGCGGAATTTCACAAACCAAAATAGGTATTAAGGTTCTTGTGAATGCTCGTGAAATCTTTATCTGATTGTTTGCTGTAAAGAAGCTGGTAGGGAGCCGTGCTACTTCGTCGTATCATGGCGCTTATTTCCGTTCTATGTGCTAAAACTATAATAGCAAAAACTATAATATTGCAAAAACATCTTTGCTTACAAGATTAATTACGATTGACACTGAAACATTTGCGATAACCCGTAAAATGAGCGATTTTAGGGGTATATGACGAAGAAAAGCTGAGATACGACGGACTAGCGCGGAGTCCTATCTAATGTCTGAAATTTAAAGATCTATAAGCCCCTAAATCTTGAGATTTCTGTTTTTGAAACTGCGATTTTTTTACTTTATTATTGCGATTTTTAGTTTATCTCAAAGTCAAATTGCGAAATGTGATATGAATGAGGACTCTTTAAACAAACCTTTGCTTCTAACAATTTTACGGATTTCCAGTTTGTTTAAATTTTCCGCAAATTGTCAACGATAAAGGATCTTATTTAGCAGAATTTTGATTACAACATGATTTCAAAATCATATGATTAATAGATTTCATAAACAACGCTGCTTTATTAACTCTTATTTTAAAAAGACTGACTGCTGAAGTTCATAGAAACTCCCTAAAGTTCGTAGAACTTCCCTGAAGCGTTAAGGTGTATTGCCTGTATTGCCTGAATTTTTTTCATGGTACTTCCCCGAAGTTCGAAGGACTTTTTTAAGATCTTAGGACTTCCCTGAAGTTCGGAGTTTTTTGAAATTCATAGAAATTTCTTAAATACCGTAGAAGTACCACGAAGTTCGTAGAAATTCTCAGAAGTTCGTAAGACTTCCTTCAAGTTCGAAGAACTTTCTCGAAGATCTGAGGACTTCCCTGAAGTTTGAAGGACTTAACTGAATATATGAGGACCCTAAATTTAGAAGAGCTTCCCTGAAGTGCATTAGGCTTTAAAAATCGAAGGGTTTTCCAAAAGTTTGTGGGTTTTCCCTTAATTTCTTGGAAATGACCTGAAGTTTGGAGAGCTCCCATGAATTTCGTAGGACTACCTGTAGTTCAATCGACTTCTCGGAAGTTCTAGGAGCTTGGAGAACTATGCTAAGTTCAGAGGACTTCCCAAGAGTATTGAAGACTTCTCTGAAGCTCGGAAAAAATCCATAAGTGTCATAGGATTATCCTTAAGTTTTAAGCAATGCCTAAATGTCGTAGAAGTTACATTAAATCTGTAGAAAATTCTGTAAAATTCGTAGTTATTCCCCAAAGATTAAAGGACTTCCCTGAAGTTCGTAAGGCTTCTCTGAAATTTGTAAAACTTCTCTGAAGGTTCGGAGAGATTTCCTGACCGTCGTAGGTCATCACAGTAGTTCACAGGATTTTCCTGAAACTTGTAAGACTTTCCCGAATTTTGTAGAAATTGTATGAAGTTAGAAGGCATTATCTGAAGTTTTTAGAAATAGAACTTTGTTATTGAACATGTTGAACAGGTACTTCAAAGTAATTACGCGTCGGCACTGCTTAAGTCTGCTATCAATTAAGTACAAAGCATACATGCAATTGTTTCGAGAAAAAAATTAAATTAAAAATAAATACAAAATATATTTACTAAATTCTCAGGGTAAATTTTGTTCATCAATGTTTAGTTGTGTGAAAGATTTAGCTTGAACGAAATGGTTAGTATAATATAATAGTAAAATATGCACTAAACACATTAAACTGTGTAGAACCCCCAAAACAGTCCATGAAGTTAATGAAGAGCCCCTATTTAATTATTATTGTTTAAAAATCCAAAAACAATCTATAACCCTGATTTGCATCTTGACATATAAAAGGATTTCCGGTAACTATAAACTGCATGTGGGCAACATTTCGTAAATTAAAAACAAAGCACTTCGTGAGCTAAAGCACTAAATTTAGTACATTTAATTTTATGCGACACTATTTTTTGGATTAAAATAGAGAGTGTCCATCTTTCCCTCACTGCCCTCAAGATGCCTCGTTAGCGCAAAACCGTCCATTTGTTGCAAAATATTTCGCCTCCCCGCAGCAAAATTTAGGTGAGCATTGCTTAGGCCCTGAACCATTTGGTGGATTATTTTAACTTTTGGTTAAAATTTGACAGATGGAAAATTATCGATTAACCCTGCTATCCAAGCGTGGTTGTTTCTGACAGACAAGAAGTTAAATTTTGACAACCGTGGCTGAGTTCTGCTCGAAATCCGAACGATCGGTAACACAGGGATTTTCGAACATAAGAAATAACTTTCGAAATGTCACTTTTAACTACGAGTTGAATTTAACTCGGCAAATGGTTCACAGCCTTAGTGGGTGAAGACAGCAAAATCTGCATCAGTAAGAATAACAACAATAAGCTTCACCAATGAAACAAAACGCGGACTGCGGCAGGCAGGGAGAAAAAAAAACTCTCTTTCGCTATTTTTGTCGTGTCTCCGTATCCGTACATAATAACAAGTAAAATCTTGCTGAACCATTGGCGCTGACGGCACCGTCGAAAAATTTGGAGTAAAGAGCTACAGAGTCGCCGTCAACGCCAATTGACTCACTCAATCAGTGATTCAAGCCACCTGAAACTCGAGCGGCACTCACTCAGTGCCCGAGTTTCCTCGGTATCGACATGGATTTATGCATTTCATAAAGGCGTAAACGTAAAGGGCACTCTTTCGCTCTTCTCTTGAAGCGGTAGGTGACTGATGAACAGAGACAGTTTTGGTTTGTAGTTCTCTCACGTGGAGATTATTGTCGGTTTCAAATCGCGACTTCGCTCATCAATCAGCAACATTGCTTCGACCGTCCTCAAGTAAAGCCCTACAGTAAAAGTATGGACGTCTGTCAAAAGTTGTTCCAATCGAACCGTCAAAATGCACCGCTTTGCTCGATTGGACCAGCTTTTTTCAGTTTTGTGGTGACAGTCGTCCATACTTTTACTGTAGGGCTTTATCCTCAAGCAGTGCGAAGGGAGATGCCTACCCTTAGCGCAGAGACTGTCGTCGAGGAAATGTGTCAAGAGGAGAGCATCTGGGATGCCGTCAGCAGGGTAGTCGCTCAAATACTGTCGGAGCTGTAATTTATGTGAAGAAACAATCAGCGAGCTAGCAACGCTGAGATTATAAGAGGTACATGCGCGAGTAAGGAGGTTTTAGTGGGGAGACATTAGGCCACTAGTGAATACTACACCGTGCCAGGGTGTAACATATAGGGTAATTTTTTACCGAACTTTCAACAGCTGATCGTTCGGTAAAACTTTGACCCTCATTTCAAAGGCAGGTTGACTTAATATTAATTTAAAAACACTGTCAGCCTTGTCTAAATAGTCGAGTCTTGCGAATGTGGTGAATTTTTTCTTGTTTTCAAGTCTTAAATCTAATCAGGCATTTTGATTTTTACCGAACAGTTCAGCTGTTGAAAGTTCGGGTAATAATTTCTAAGTGTGTATTGAAGTTTTCGTCTTTACTGTAATAAAAAACACACACATACATACATTTTCAGATCTCGTTGAGCTGAGTCGAATGGTATATGACACTCGGTCTTCCGGGCCTCGTATCGAAAGTCCAAGCGATATATGCATATATTTTAGGGTGGTTCAAAATATCGATTTTGCACAACCAAGCCCAATCGATTTCAAATCAGGTCCTGATAGTTCTCCCAAAATTTAGACGCGCTAACTTTCATACTGCCGGCACCGATGGTGTAGTGGTAAGCGTGACTGCTTTCTCACCCCAATGGGTCTGGGTTCAATCCCAGCCGAGGTCGGTGGGATTTTTCTGAGGCATAAAAATCTATGGTCACGTCTTCCTTCGGAAGAGAAGTAAAGCCGTTGGTCCCGGTCCATGTGTGTTGATAAATGGGTGCGATATCCTACGCAGGTGTGGAAGCTGCCTTCCTGCACATTCGATTGCCGTCAATGGATGGCAGTCGATGTCCGTCGGTGATTGGCACTAGATTGCGGAACAGAGACCGACGTTAAATATACGAAAAGAAACATTCATACTGGCCCTTTCTTGTTTATATGGGAATTATTATGGGAAATATTAACTTTTTGTTCTCATCGTTCTAACCCTTGATTAGTATATTAGTTTTAGATGATAGATGTATTCTTCAGTGATCGTCGAGCAGTTCAGTCCGGTGTCAGCTCGCTCTCTCGAGTTGTTCGAAAAGTTTGTGGCGATAGTGTTCGCGCTAGCGGCGCCGGTGGTAAGCGTGATTATCTCTCACCCCAGCAGGCCTGGATTCAATCCCAGTCGGCGCCGCCGGGATGTTCTGAGGCATAACATCTCTGATCACGCCTTCCTTCGGAGGGAAGTAAAGCCGTTGGTCCCCGTTTCATGAGTTGATGGGTCGATATGTAGGGTCCAGGTGTGGGGCTGCCTTCCTGGCGTCGGTAGCATTGGTGCTCAGCACGGAAAACAAGATCGACGAAAAACAAATGAAGGAAAAAAATAGTGTTCGCACTCTCTCTTCCGCGGTTTTTTTTTAGTGCGTGCCCCGAAATGGGGAAGCATCGCTCGCGAAGCCTGGTGAAGGAAGCTCGGGTGTATTAACCTACATTCAACAGGTTTGCTGTTCTCCCCATGGATGGGAATATCCAGCCAGCTGTGACGGAAAAAACGCAGCAAGAAGAGGAAGGAAACTCGGGGCCAGTCCGATGGCACGATTGGTCGAACGAACGAAGCTTTCGGTGACGCTGCCGAAAAATAAAATGCTGTCGATATCATCTTGAACCACTACGCCGGGGTCGCTCCTCCTTTACATCTGATTAAAATAACCCGTAACTACCTCCAGCAAAGGTCGTTTAAGGTATCGTTGATTGGTTGTCTTTCAGACACGTTTTCCATCCCAGCAGGTGTTCCGCAATGCGTTTGCTGGGCCCCTTGATTTACAGCATTTACACTTCCGACATTCCTCTCTTCGCAGACGGTTGCATGTTTTTCCTATTCGCACCACGTGGAAAATCAAAATCAATGCCTCCAAAACTCAAGCGATCATGTTGCTCCATCGGCAATCGCCCAAACTGAAACGGGCTCCCTTTTGTACTGTACTTATGGGCGCACACGGTGCGATTTGCGGACTGCAGAGAACATTCAACAGAGTTGCATATGTCTTCGACTTTCATCTCTCCCGTGATGCGCTTCGTCGAAAGGTTTCTTCTATTTTCCGGGAGTAACTGACTATAAGATATATGGTTTTAATGTTTTTTATGTTATGACCATGCTTGAATGTTTTTTTTAACCATAGTTGAAAAGGTTAACATCATTGGGGCTGTAAAACAACAATAAAACAATAAAACAAAAAAAAAGGGTTGAGTGGTCTGCCGAGGTAAGCTATCTCGGGATGTTGTTCGATAAAAAGCTCCTCTTCCGTTCGCATGAAGACAAAACTGTAGTCAAGTGTTCTGGCTTGGTTAGGTGTCTGTATCCGCTGATTTGCCGAGATCCCGCCTCTCAAGGGTGAACAAACTGACTGGCAGGCATTCCCAAAATAGATTCCAGAATTAACAAAATTAATACTCAATTTGCACAAAAATTTAATATATCAGAACATGCTTTGATAAGCAATTTGTAGGTGTATATAGTAGTTGTAGGTTAGTTGTAGTTGTAAATAGTAGTTATAAGTAGTTTCCTTTTTCCAATTGAAAACAAACCAATCCCACTAAGGTGGTCATTCTCTAAAACAGGCCTGATATGACTAGGAACTGTAACTAATAATAATTGAAATTCGAAAGAACTAAAGTTGAAAAGACGCATCTGTGTCACTTGATAAGTAATACATTTAAACACACAAATACAAGAAATGAAGATCATTTAAAGTTTAAAAAAAAATTGATTCTTCAGTTGTGTGTACTTGGCACTGATGAAGTCTGCTTGTAGTAGACTTAATACGCGTATATGTCAAAAGATGAGCAATTATAACGGAATTAATTGAAATAAACAAGACGCTCAAAAAGCTCATCAGGATCTGATTTAGAATCGATTGAGCTTGATGGAGCAAAACCGTTATTTTGAACCACCCTAATGTATACCCTTCTTTGTAAGACGGCTAAAACCAGGTTTTAAATTTTGGTGAAACTTGGGTTAAACCGGATTTACAATTTCTTCACATGCGCTTAAGTTTTAAACCAGGTTTACTCATATGGTTAAACCTTAGACCACATTATGCACTCAAGTTGAGTTTGTTTAGACTTGCACAATAAGGGGCCTGGTTTAAAGCCTATGCGGTGGTGAAGAAATTGGCCCTTAGTCTACTGAAGATTTTTATTATTCGTCCGTGCACCGTAAAAATAAATGTTGATTAATAGCTAGGTACGATGAAAAACTAATACTTTTTTGTTTAAAATCAGTTCTTCTTTAATAATGTGTTTTTGTTCGTTTCTTTATTAAAGAGACTTTCAGCCTTATGCTGGTTTGTTTTTATTCTTTAATAATGTATTCTTCCTTGACCTGGTAAAAAGTGTCAACTACAGACTAACTTTACACTAAATAAATAAAAATACAAATACTTAGAGCTAATCGAATTGATCAAGGATGATAAAATCAAATCAGCTAGGACAATTTGAAAAATTCATCTAGTAATGTCACCGGCGCATGTTCAAATAACTATAGAACAAGATCATTGAAAACAAAATTAAAATTGCCTTTTTTCAAAATGCTGAATGAAGTAAAATAAAAAAAGAAGACATCCAAAACCATTCTACCAAATGACAGTATATCAACATAATTATTCCAAGATGGGTGAATACCCCTGAAGATCAGCTGATATTTGTGTTTGTCTGTTTTACATTCATTTCGTTAACTTGACTAATTTTTACAGACTCTCGCATTTGTTTTGTACCGAAGGTTGAAACTAGGGTAACAAACCAAATAAGGAATCGCAAGGGTCAATAAGCTATAAAGAGTATTATTTTCTAATTCATGCTAATCATAAAGAACTGGTTTTAACACAAAATGTACGAAACAATTTTCATGGAATAAAACTGTTTCTCTTTTCGATTGTCAAGATGTTTCAATCAATGCTCGACAGCTCGTATTAATATTAATACACACGCATAGTTGCCAGCTTATGCTAACATTTGAATAATCGATCAATACTGTATGTCTAGTCAATCCTGGTTTTACTCTAATCATCACACCACGCCGCTCACAATGACAGGTTTTGCTTCCACTGAGTCAATGAAAAATCGATTGCATGACGATGCACTGCGGTGCCAGCAGGCTCATGTTTAGTTATTGATAATCTACTTACATTTTCGGCTTTGGCAAAATGATTAACAGCAAACAATAAATTCACAGCCGCACTTTTATGAATACAAATGCAATATTATCCAAAAATAACTCACAAAAATCACACCACTGATCATCCCACTTGACTTTTTCACGACTTTTATGTAAAACACTACACGGTAAATAGAAGAGCCACACATCAATGTGACAGTTCGACGTTCACGCTTAGATGAAATCATTTTTTGGTATAACTTAACTTGGCCATGCTTCAGATGAAAATGAGCACAAACGACTCAATCAAGAGCAAATTTTCATTACGTCGAAAGTAACATTTGAATCGAACCGAACCAAATATGGAGGAAAAATCGTTACCTTAAGGTGATTACCATGTGTATGCTACTGAATGCGGGCTTGGATTCAAGATTCTATGGAGAAGCGGTGTTGACGGCAACATACGTTTAGAATCGTCTTCCGACCCGGTCTATCGGTGAGTCCGTTCGAGAAGTGGTATGGGAGGAAACCGAACTACGAACTTTGCAAGATTTTTGAATATGAGGCATGGATCCTAGTGCCAGCAGAGAAAAGAAAGAAGATGGAAGTAAAAGCAAGAAGATTACACTGATAAAATTTCAAACATTGTTTTTATGTGTCGCGCACATTAATTTTTGCAATGTGATCAACAAATGATATCTATGTGTCGGACACATACTTAATATATGTACACTTAAAAACCATGTGTAACCACACATACTATTAATTTGATTCTTAAATTTCATGTGTGCTTCTGCGTGGATTATATTTATGTCTGGTCACATGAAAATCATGTGGAATTTCACATGGAAATTCGTTAATAAAAATGTGTGGAATTTTATTAATTTAGTATTCTTGAGCTATTCGAATGAACACAAAGCGTTCCGTTTTGTGGATAAATTGAGTGATCATATTATCAGTTCCTTGAACATTTTGAATGCCCGGTAAAATTAAGATGAGTGAACATTACGCAAAGAGGAAGAGAGAAAGTTTCAACCATTTTCTGTTTTTTTTTTATTATTGTACGAATATTAGGTTCTGCAGCGTGACGTCACAAATGAACTCAGTGTTAATAGGCTGAACCTTTTTGACAGTTCAGTGGTACTGTTTACAAGCACTTAGTCGTTTTTTCGAAAAAACAAATTCTAAAATTTCTGAATTTTAACTTGAAAATTGTCGAGAAACAGTGCGGTGAAAGGATGTTGCTCGTGGACAATGCAGAAGTGTGGTTTACATCTCACTGCAGTCTGAAAAATTATCGAGAAAATCTACCCAAGAAAAAAACGACTAAGTCCACGTAAACAGTACCACTGAACTGTCATCAGATTGAGGTTAACCCCGACGGTGCAAAACCTAATTCCGTGAATAAAAACGTACACGGCGAATGAGAACAACCCAAATTTGAGTTTAGTTCACTCATAATCACCACAAGTGCAGGAACTCAGCAATGAGTAAATTTGTCTCATGGTTTCCTGTGGAAAACCTTCAAAATCTGCCGGAAAATGAGGAAATTGACGAAAATTTTATGCAGTCTCGGAGTAATACCAATCCAGCTTTCCATGCTCGGTAATGGCGGCCTGTTTGTATGAATAAATGTATCCTTCACTGTGCTTTTTGACACTAACTGGAGGGCGTATGTTGTTTCATTTTCTTCTGTTCATGGAGAGAGAAAAGGAGGGGTCAAAATCCGAACCTCCAGGTAGCACAGGGAAGGATACGTTTATTCATACAAACAGGCCGCCATTACTGAGAATGGAAAGCTGGATAGACTGAGTGAATCCAATCTTTACTTTTCTCAAATTCGGGAATTTTTCCCTGGAAAAACTTGGGAAAACATGAGACAAATTTTACTCATCGCTGAGTTCCTACACTTTGGGTGATTATGAGTGAACTAAACTCAAATTTGGGTTGTTCTCATTTGCCGTGTGTTAAAAGCGAGGTTAAAATTCGTCGGTGGTTAAAAGCTCACGCAGAAAAATTTACCGTCGAAACAAACATATTTGAGGTAAATTTAAACGTAAAATCAGTTTTTTTCTGGCCACAAACATAAACTAGGTTGATTTCAAACGTATTCCATGTTTGAAGCCATTGTTAATAATGTTTAAACAAAAATATTGTTACGTTTATTTTAAAAATATTCGTGTTGAAAATAAACGTGAATATTTTTGGATGATTTGACTAGGGGCAAAGATATCTAATTAACAAGATATCCCACTAACCAATTCCTCATACAAGGCAAATAATTACCACCCGTATGTGATCGCAGTGCCATCTGTTGACTGCACATTGAAACTGTTGGGAGTTCCCCGCCAACTTCACCACCTGGGCTCAATAACTGACAGGTGTCAGCATAGACGAGTGCACGGATGGATTTGAGTTCACTCGCTCGACAAAAAAGTGACACAACAGCGGGGCCCTGTTTACTAAAAATGAACGGGCCTATAAACTTTTGTACACAAAACTTGTTAAGCCCTTTTCGCGCGAACCGAATACGCCCACGCAAACTAACAACACCATCGGGTAGGAGAAATTCTCCCCTTCCCGATAGTGCTCTTGGTTTACGTAAGCATACTTCGGTTCTCGTGAAAATGACCTTGCAAGTTGTTAGGAAAAATTGATAATCCATTTTCAAATGTTATGCGAGCATTATTTATGTGTTCATTTTTAGTGTTGTGTCACTTTTTGTCGAGTGAGTGAACTCAAATCCATCCGTGCACTCGTCTATGATAGATGTCAATGCGGACGTTGATGATCAGCCGAGGAAAGAGGACGATATCATCCTCGAAGTCATCATCATTATATTGCGATACCAAAATTCTTACTTGTTTGTGATTTTTCCGATGTTCAATCATTACCACTTTGTACGCAACAGAAACACTTGAGAAAACAATCACACATCCAAGCGCGCATCATGATGTGCTTGTAATATGTTTTGCTTTCGAGCGAAAGAGTTTCCAATATACCACCGGTATCAGTAAGATGCAAATCTCTAATAGTAATTGATGATTTGCGGAGCTGGTGCTCAAAAGAATCTTAAGGGCTTACGCCTACCTGCAAGACCAAAAAAAAGCGAAAGTTTGGATTTTTTTTCTCGAAAACGACGCAACATATTGAAAATCGGTTTACTGCCGTTTATTGAACACACATTAAATTGGACATTTATCATTCGATGCTGTAAAAACGAGGTCTTGGTGCCCCGCACGGCTGCTCCCCGTGGACGATGTTCTAAAAAACGCTTTTTGCGGTGCCAACTGCGGTTTGTGATGTAATCATCTGAAATAAAAAAAAACCATGCCAAATCGTTAAGCATGTGTTAAACTAGTCCTTGATCGTTCGTTTTTTTTTTAAATTTTTTGACAAAATGGCGGCCTTGCAAAGTTGAAGTGCCGATTTTTGATCCTTAAAATTTGTCTTTGATCGGCTGTAAAAAATCGAAATCAATGATAGACGAAATCCGAACGATCGTGGACTGCACAAAATAGTACTGAACAGAAATCAAAACCAATCGGACGAATCGAATGTATACATTTCGAGAAAATTTTGGCACCGGTTTTGAAAATATGATTCCGAGATAATCGCGTTTAAAGTTTCAAGTTGGGTTTAGTCCACTATAAGTGAATATTTTTGTACGTCGCATAACTTTCACAATTTTCATCGGATCAACTTGATCTTTTGAGGAAATATTCTTGACTTTATATACTTTCGATTAGGACAATAAAAAAATCGATTTTTTGAAAGTAGGCAGGTAGGCGTAACCCCTTAATAAGCATAGAAGTAAACATGGGAAAAGCATTCACTCTCTCTAAAGAATTATTCCAACTGGAAATTATCGAAATCATTGCTAAACGTAATAAAATATGCCGTCTTCTTTGGCCAACGCAGCACGCATTCTATTCAAAAATTACATTGGAATAATCATTACTTTCCTATTTTATAACGTAGGAAGTATTTGTCAACGCCGGTGAAAGCAAACGCAAACGGAAGTAGCCGAAGCTGAATGAAAACGATGAGTGATGACACCGCTTCGTGTTTTGATTTGCACTGTACCGTCCGCTCAGTTGTGTGGGTTCGTAAATGTATAGATGTTGGTGTGCGTGTTTTCTTCCAACGCTGTAGTTCAACGTTGTCACGTCACAAACCGTTTGGCGCTGTTATCAGTCTCTAAAAAAATCCAAAGAGTGAAGGGGGTCTGCTAGGGGCACGCAATAACCTTTAACTCCAACGCAGGCAACGGCTGTAATTAAATTAATTTCATTAACTACTGCTTTAAGGGGAAGTCCGCTCCGAAAAAAATGTTTACGTTTTGATTTTTCTAAAAATATTGAAAAAAGGTATAAAAAATCTAAAAAAAATCACATTTTTCTAATTTTTCAAAGAAAATTCACGTTCAAAAACATTTTTTATAATCATTATGGCGTAAAGTTGGACTCAAAAAACCACAAAACATCGACTTTTCGGTTTTGCTAAGGGTCCATTGTTTTTTCATGATGAGATAGAAAAAATAATTTGGCATTTAATTTTTGACAAAAATCTAAAGAAGAAACTGATTTTCTTGGATTTTAGATAATTGTACCAATATTTTTAGAAAAATAAAAACGTGCCGAAAATATATTTTTATTTCCGGGCCGGTAAACTTCCCCTTATTTACATTAATTACACAGTGCAGAACTCCATTTTAACTCCATTAATTACAGTTGAAATTTCGTAATTAAAGTACATTAATTAAATTTTCAATACTTTTAATTACATTAATTACACGGAGAGATAATTTTAATTGCCGTCAGTACTAATTCAAAACGCATTAATTACTTTAAGTACTTTTGATTGCATTTTAACTTCAACGCACCGGTTCTCTGTATTGCGTGCCCCTCGTGAATTGACAACAATATGTGATCAAAAATAAATCTGTTTATTTTAAACATGCTTTTCATAGTTGAAGATGCTAATTTCAAATAACAGACTAAAGTGGTAATGTTTATACGATAGATGAGGAAATGAAAGTATAGAATTGATAGTTCCGTTTAGAGTACCGCAGTGTGAAAATTGCGAGTAGAAATATAGAGAGTAGAAAGCGAGCTAGGAAGGTACAAATAGGTTTTAACATCTCTCGACAACTTTTATCAAAGAGACGTATCAGCTTTTGTAAACAATGCATCGTCGATTTGGCGATGCATTGCGATCAATCTCATAAATAAATTTAAAAATAAGGGAAAATGTCCTAAAAATATATTAGCAATCTGTCAAATCATCGATATTAGTTTTGCCAAAGTTCTCGAAAGAACTGCTAATGTATAAAAGAAGGGAAAATCTCCTTAAAATATTTTACCAATTTTTACACTTCCACTTCTGGTACTGCCGCCGCCTCACTAAAACTCGCCCCATTGATTTACTTTGAACAGAGATTTTCCCTTCTTTTAATCATGAGCTGTTCTTTTAAGGTCTCTAGTCAGGTCTCATAGTCATCTATCCAAGGTGCTCTACGTGAATGTTTTTGTTGGAGTTTAACCCGTTGTGAGTTGTTTACAATTATATCCGAAGCTAAGATGCAAAACTCATTCAAATTTATTGCTTGTGGAGCCATCCGACAAAGGTCTAAAGAAGCTTGATCAAAATTGCACTTAGTAATTTCGATAACTGTATCCTCTCTTGTGGCATTCGGGAAGCCTTTTAAACTTTTTTAAACTTATCAACATTGCCCTATAGACCTTTTTTTTTTCGAGAGTTGGCCAACTGCAGTCTTAATAGGCTAGCATCTTGGTTGGGCTCTCCATACGATACACAATACTTTCAGACGACTCGAGCTATGGTGCTCACTAGGTCACTGCAGCTTTTAGGCTCGTATTGTGATCAACTGTGTGTATTAGATTACGACCATAAATCCGGAGAACCCCAAAATCTGGGCGCAATCGCCCCTGCAAACAAACACGCCAACAACCGGTCTCCCGCGAACAAAAGAACAATCCTGCAAACAAACTATACCAAATCATAGGGGAAATATTCCTCTACCTGTTTGTGTTATTAGTTTTTCCAAACTGAGCCCCAATTCGCGAGAAACCGGCAAATGACGTGCCCATCTACTAAAGCAACTACGCTCCAACCTCGAAGATCTCCGGAAATATGTGATAAATCATGTAAATGTAAATGGAATACAGTAATGTCCCGATTTCGTCAGCCTCTTTTTTTGAAAATGTATTCCAATGTTCTACAAAACCCATGCCCTTTTTCGGTAATCTTTTTGAACCTATTGCACCAAAGTATACTTTAAATATCCCTCTTAACGATGAATGAGAAAAAATTAGATTTATGGGTATGTGAAATTATTGAAAGAAAAAAGTCTGAAGCGCGGAGGGGCTGACAAAATCGCGTCATTACTGTATTTAAAATAAATAAATTCATTCTTACCTTTTTATGGTTGTTTGATTATTAATTGCTATTATTACTTGCTTAGGGTTGGCTCCTTTAAAATACTGTGTAGAATTTACCTCATCACACACACACACACACACACACACACACACACACACACACACACAACGAAAAAGAAACATAGATGCACAGACAAACAGAAATAACACATTTAATATTTCTATCCACAAAGTCACTAAAACACTACCGCCATCTGTCGAGTATCATGTGATGGATAGTACGATTAACAGTGGCGCTAGTGTGCAGACGTCAAACGCAAGGGAACCGACCGTACGCGCCAACCAAAAACACTCAAATTGACCGTCAAATGCGTATTCGATGAACAACCTGCGAATGTTATGTCTGTTTATCTGTGATAGCTGGGTTATTAGGAAAGTACAACTACACTCAAAAAATATTGAAATCTAAATAGTATAAAAGTTACGCTAAATAGCAACTCTCCGTACCGACGCAAAGGTCGGTATAAAGGGAGAGAATGCAAACTTAGTATAAAAATGGTTTATGCGTGCCATAGTATAAAATCGAAACATACTCACAATGCATAGATACACAGCAAAAAAAGTTGTTGAATATTACATCGAAACTGATGCAACCAGGTCAATCCATCGGTTGTGTAATATCACATTGTACGATGTACATCGATTTTGCGAACAAAATTACATCCATTGATGTAATATTGTATCTGCTTTTTGCTATTACATCATTATTTCATACATCAGCTTGAATTACGTTGATCGATATTACATTTTTTTTGCTGTGTACGGTTTATTCAAGAGAATGTATTTTTCGCTTCTTTATTTCATTTATGGTAAATATTATTGTTTTCAAATGAAAATAAAAATTGTCTCAGGAAGCTTTTTTCATTAGTTTATTTTTTATTAATAATATTTAAAAAAAATACTTACAATTTCGATGCTGCCCAGCAGATTACAGGCGCTGTAGAAATCCACTGGGACAAAGCCCATCACCAGCACGAAGCTCCGAAGGGAATCCAGATGTTCTTATTCCTGTCATTTTAGTAAACACTGATCGAATTCCACTCCGTTATTCGGACTTGGTATAATTTGACGAAAATTTTAATCGAACCAATGTATAAATTTTGAAAAACCATAAAATGCATAAAATTTAATCTATATTCGTTTTGTAATATTTTTGAGTGTACATTATAACTATTTGTGCAATGCATGAACGTTAGTTTCGGAGTCATGTTAGTGTTAGAGTTTTGTTAGTATTGGCCCTTATTCAGCCCTGTCGGCCCCTCGAACACTAGTCGCAGACAGTTGTTGTTAGGACATGCGACACTGTCACTGCTACTATGTTAGAGGTATGACCCGTCAAGTTTCGAAGTGCAAAAAA
Organism: Ochlerotatus camptorhynchus; assembly: GCF_037179485.1. Taxonomy (NCBI): domain Eukaryota; kingdom Metazoa; phylum Arthropoda; class Insecta; order Diptera; family Culicidae; genus Ochlerotatus; species Ochlerotatus camptorhynchus. The sequence continues at coordinate 186,176 of NW_027040689.1, read as the reverse complement.
AAAGTTAGAACTTTCTTATAAATTAACTATACACTCAAAGCAAACTATTTACCTTAGCTTTACGAAAGCGAATTTAAAATTACTATTTTATTTTATGCTAATATTAAAATTACTATAAAACTACAATTTACGGCTCCGTGAAATTAACTCGCTTGAACCGTTCAAATCAATGAACTAAAGAAAAACTAGAATTTTAACAAATTAAAAAAAAATCATAGCGACACTTGACAAATCATCATCAAGCCCCTCATCCTTGGACAGGGAACATTGCCCTATAGACGTTTTTGACGTTTATTCGTCTTTCTCTATCTAGCACACAGAGATGAATTGATGGTTTGTTTTCCCACTAATCTGTTTCCCTCTTGCTCGCACTCCTTGAATTTAAATGGTTCATTAGTGTGCGCCGATTAAACGTCAAAAAGCTCTATGATCAGTGAAGCTGACATCATGCAATCCAACTGCGAATTCATAATTAGTCAGATCTGTTAGTCCATGATCAATTTATTATTGATCCTGACAAGCTATTGTCGTAGGTAAAACTAGAGTCGGTGTATAATGAGTCACGCCAAGAGTGAAGCCAAGTCTACCTATTGAACTGTCAAACCGGCTACCTATCGTGCAAAGTAAATAAACATTACGATGCTATGAAAGGTCCACGAAAGGTATTGCAATAAAATATAAAATATAATCGAAGAAATGAGCATAAACACGCAGTGAGCGTTAAATTGTCATGGGATACGCTCGGTAATGATTAGTAATGAGAATTTCTACTATTTTTTGTTAAGATAATTTGACAAAATCACTGATATAATGATTTACTACAGTCGCAATATTTTTCTCTCGCTAGAAGTCATTTGAAGTTGTTGTAGAAGTCCTCAGTTGCCAAGTGAAAAGAATGGGAATCTTCCGAAAACCGTGATGCGAGTTCAACTGTTTTTCTCTTGGCGTGACTCATTATAACCGACTCTAGGTAAAACTAGATGCATCTGTACGGTTTAGAAACGAATATCCATTTGATGTAACCATTGATTGATACTGAATAGAAACGGGACTCCATTGTGACTCTCCAGCAAGTTGTCTAAAAAACTTATACTTTCTGTCAAATCAGCATGAGGTGGTCTAACTCTCTGATTTTAAGTTTTGGAGAACGAAGCGCAACTACAATTAAACTACCCTCAAGAAACTTCTCAATTTTCAGCGTCTCAAAAGCAACCGAACGATGAATGAATGTGCAAGCGCCTCCTCCAGCTCTCGCAATTCTTGGGCAGCATACTTCAGTATAGTCTTCCAGGTGACAAAGATACAAAAAAATCAATTTTGTAAACTGAACTATACTTTTTTCTATCCGTGTTAAAGTTTATATTCCTAAAACCAAAACTGTTAAACTGTCAAAAATACAACTCGAAATAACTACTCATGTTTTAAATAAGGAAAAAATCTCCGAAAATTATTATTACCGGGCAAGTGTTACATTCGAGCTAGTGTTATAAAAACCTTACTATATTTTCAGAAAAAAAAATGTATTTTTTGTATGCCTTTTTAGTAGTTTCCCAGGAAATTGAACTAGCTTCCCTAGAATTGTGGATCTGATTTATGGTTAAATTCGCGGGAATCGTTTCTTTGGATGTCACTGTTAAGAAAAAACACTAAAGATGCTTCCTTGAAGAGTTCAAAGATGGCCGTCATCAGTGTTGGAAAAATATCAAAAAATCAAATCTCACGAAAGCCCAAGATCACGCTTGATTTCGTAGACAAAAATCGACAAGCACACAACCATAGAGGTAACTCTAAGACCACTGGGTCCCGAAGAAAATCATTATTATTTTTGGCTCACTCAGTACCAGAACAACGGTCCCAAGCAGTCCCAAGCTATTTCACTCACCCCTGCATGTTCTGCATGAATCCACACACCCCTGATGTTATCTGTCAAACTTTCATAGCGAATCAAAACAAACATAGTGTAGTAATAGAATTTCAACTAGAATAGGGTACGTTAATCGTTTGCTTGGGACCAATAGGCTACTAAAGTGGTGAGTCAATTTAAAATCGTTAGTTTCGTATTGATTGTTGACACAACTGCGGTTGATATTGCAGCTCGAAATATCAAGCTAGCAAAACTCACCAGCTGCAAATCTCTCCAAACTGTGGTGAGATTGAGTTTCATGATTTTTGCTTTACACACGAACGCACTGCTTTACACTTCCATAACGACTGGTAGCAGTCGTATCAACAATCAATACGAAAGTAACGATTTTAAATTGGCTCACTACTTGACTAGCCTATTGGTCCCAAGCAAACGATTAACGTACCCCATTCTAGTCGAAATTCTAGTACTACGCAATGTTTGTTTTGATTCGCTATGAAAGTTTGACAGATACAATGAGGGGTTTTTGGTTTTTCCTATATTTCGAGGGGTGAATCGATTAGCTTGGGACCGAAGAGAGTACCAGAGCTGAGCCAAAAAGTTGAGTACGTTATTTCGGGACCTTCTAGTCTTAGAGTTACCTCTATGGTCGTATCGTGTCTGAAGATAAAAAAGAGATAGCACTATTAAACCTTTTCTTTCTAAAGCGCCCATTACACATGTCAATATATTGACAAACATTGTCTTGTCAATTTTTCTTACAATATTATCAATACATAAATATTGACAACATTAATGACAACACACTAAAGCACTCGTTACACGGGTCAATATATTGACAGTAAATTGACACACTGACAATATTTTGAATGACAAGTCGCAAAATAACTCACGTTCACGGTACTTCCTATGTTAATTAATAAACTATATGTGTGGCCATTAATACAGTTTGTATGACACATTACATTAACTTTCTTGCACGTCTTCTGGTCATTAGTTTACTTTAATAATCATCAATAGTAATTTTTCAGAAAGTATAAGAGGATTTTCATCATGATGATAAATATAGTGTATCATTAAGATAAAACCTAAAACTAAGCATTATATGTATGGGCAACATTAGGTAAACGTTATTCTTTTTTTTTTTTTTTTTGTAGTGATCCAGTGGCAGCAACTTGCTAAAACTCTACACTGGACCCCTTTTATTGATAAATTTTGCTTCTATGAGCCTCTATTTTAAATCAACACACAGACGTTCCTAGGCTATGGTGCCCATTTGGTCACTGTTGTTTTTGTGCTGATCCAAATAGTTTTAATAATATAATTGCGCATTCTTTTTTTTTTTTTTTTTTTAATGTTGATTTTGTCCCAGTCTTGTCTTCTGTCGTCACTTATTTTGTCATTTTGTCTTGTGTATTAACCCCCACTTGTCTTGTTTATTGTGTCAACATGTGTCTATTGTCCTTCCCCATCTGTTATTCTGTCATGACTAATTTCATTGATATATAAAAATAGTAATATCAATTACAGGATAATATGGTTATTTCTCGATTACTTTTTCAAAGGGAAGCACCAGCTCCTGCAAACAATGCATCCGATCGTCGATCCGGCGCAACCGGCAGCTCGCACACGCTTATCAACGCCACCAGCAGGTAGAGGAAAATTTCCCCTGTCTGATGATAGTGCCAGTTAAGCCAAATCGACGACCAAACGCACCGCCTACAAAAGCCGATACGCTCCCTTGAAAAAGTTATCGAGATTTCTACTAATTAATGAATTATTGACAATTACCTCTCATGATCCTTGGCTCTGATTTTAACTTACCACTTTTTGATTATTTATCAAATACCTCTCCCAGAATATATAACTCCCCGATGCTTTGTTGGTTTCTGGTCTCATTTGGATTGGTCCTGAATTTGTTTGACATCCTGTTCGAAGTAATTCTTTGAGTTCCAGCTTGTACGTGTCTCACGTCATATGATTCGCCATTCATAAAGATAATGGGTTAAAAGGGAGTAAAACATACATAAAGGTAGATTAGTATTAGTGGTACTTGATCCAAACAATAGAAAGAAGCATAGATGACTTAGTAGAAAAATAAAACTAATAAATAGCTAAAAGTGCAATGGATAAGTGTTAGTTCCGGGATCATTTTAGTGTTAGTAGTTATGTTAGTTTTGATCCGTATTCAGCCCTACTGGCCCCTCAAGCACTATTTGCAGCAATTGTGATAAGATTATGCGACACTGCTACTACTACTATGTTAGATGTATGACTTGTCAATTTTCGCAACGCAATGTCTTTCAATAAATCACTCAATCAATTTGATGTTTGAAAATTTGCTCAAAAGGGCTTTGTTGACACATCATACCTTACCGAAAACTAAAGCACAACAATCCTAATTCTTATTTCAAACCTATCAACATATTTAACACATCTTTCCTAAAATTTCACTTGTTCGTAAGCGCCTGGTTGAAGATATGACTTTCGCTATTGACATTGTCTGTAATTAACAAATACACTAAATAGGAAGATTTATTATACAACTTCATAGGCTAGTCGCCTCCCTAAGCGGACCCCCCGCGTCCTATCTCTTATGTTAATTAACTTTCTGAATTCTATAATTGAAGTTTATTTAATAAATAACTGAAATCTCTAATCTACCTACATAACCCATGCTTTTAAATTACAATTTAACGTGTTTCAAGTACTTCTGGCTTTTACACATCTTATCTTATATCTTTGTTCGTCCCAGATGACACCTTCAAGTGACTAAAATGCTTCACTTTGAAGTTAGTTTCCAAGCTAATTTTAAATTGTATATTGTATAGGGTAAATGTTCCAACTACGCTCTCACGTTTCCACTATGTGGCCCCACAAAAATACATATGGGTATGTCACAATAGAAGCACACCGCAGTGGAAATCCCGAGCCATAGTTCAAACACTTATCCCAAATCAAAATGAAGCACATATAAGATTAGTTACAATACCATGTACAAAAATGATTTTTTTTTTTTTTTTTAATTAATTTATTTGTACAGGCTCAATCGAATAAACTTTACAGAGCCGAGTTATGATTTGCATTATACATGATTCATGTCTTAAATCTAGAGTTAAAGGAATTGAACCGATTACTCGCGGTCGTCTCGAGGTTAGTGGAGATTTACATTTTTTTGGATGGGGAAAGGGAGAAGGAGGTTTGAAATATGATTTATTATACAAATATTTAATTAATCCTAAAACATGAACTTATTTCTATTCATCTTGAAGACAAACATAAAAAAAACTACACGCACAATACACAAACTAAACACAAGGTTAATCAAACTTACAATCTAAGGTTAGTATTCTTAAAGTAAACATATATGAGTTTCATAAACTCCAGATCACGTCTAGCCAAAATATCCCGAACTGGAACATTAGGTTGTCTACCTCGAGCCCGAAGGGAATCGCATAGCTCAGATCTGACTCCACGATGCTCAGCACAAGACCAAAGGATGTGATCGGCGTCTTGGTAACCTTGTCCACATTCACAGAGATTGCTGTCTCCCAGCCCAACACGAAACAAGTGAGCGTTTAACGAATAGTGATTGGACATGAGGCGAGACATCAGACGAATGAAGTCTCGACCCACATCCAACCCCTTGAACCAAGGACTCTTCGACACCTTAGGGATGATCGAGAATAGCCATCGTCCCAAACTTCCTTCACTCCATTTATTTTGCCAGCTGGCGAGCGACTGTTGACGATAAATGAAGAAAAATTCATTGTAGGCGATTTGTCGATCGTAAATATCGCCTTGCATAGCGCCCACCTTAGCAAGTGAGTCCGCCTTCTCATTGCCCGGAATCGAGCAATGAGATGGGACCCATGCAAAGGTGATGACAAAAGATCTTAAAGATAAAGCACTCAGAAGCTCTCGTATTTTCATGAGAAAATACGAGGAGTGCTTTACCGGCCTCATGGATCGAATAGCCTCGACAGAACTGAGACTATCCGTAAAAATAAAATAATGATCTGGTGCAAGTGAGGCGATCGTTTCTAGCGTATAATGTATTGCCGCCAGCTCAGCAACATATACGGAACAAGGAGCTTGAAGCATTCGAGAGGCGCTATGAAATTCGTTATAAATACCAAAACCAGCGGACGCCTCTATTAATGATCCATCTGTGAAGAACGATCTTGCGGAATCAACTTGGCCAAACTTTGCAGCGTAAATTGACGGAACAATCATGGAACGATGATGTTCTGGGATCCCACGAATCTCCCGCGTCATGGATAAATCAAAACTAACTGAATTGCCGAAGTCGGAGAAGCATACACGATGAGGATTATGCTGTGAAGGGCTGACATCCTGAGTTATGTACACGTAGTACAATGACATAAAACGAGTTTGAGGGTTTAGCTCAAGAAGCTTCTCAAAGTTTTCGATTACCAGTGGGTTCATAACTTCACAACGGGTGAGGAGCCTGAGGGACAATTCCGAAAACCGATCCGATAGTGGCAACATGCCCGCCAACACTTCGAGACTCATCGTATGAGTCGAGTGCATGCATCCTAATGCGATACGAAGACAACGATACTGGATACGTTCCAGTTTGATGATGTGAGTTTTAGCCGCCGACTGGAAGCAAAAACTACCGTACTCTAAAACCGATAAAATCGTTGTCCGGTACAACGTTAGAAGATCTTGTGGATGGGCTCCCCACCACGTTCCGGTAATTGTACGAAGAAAATTGATCCTTTGTTGGCATTTTCGTCTCAGATACTCAATGTGGGATCTCCAGGTGCATTTGGAATCGAACCAGACCCCAAGATATTTGAAAGACATGGAATGAGTGATCGGCTTACCCAAAAGTTGAAGCTTCGGTTGTGCTGGGCTATGCTTCCTAGAAAAAACGACCAACTCAGTTTTCTCCGTGGAGAATTCGATACCTAGCTGGATAGCCCAAGTAGACAAATTGTCTAAGGTATCCTGTAAGGGTCCTTGCAGGTTGACCCCTTTGGGCCCTGTCATAGACACTACGCCATCATCTGCAAGTTGTCTCAACGTGCAGTTGTCACTTAGACAATTGTCAATTTCTCTGACATAGAAATTGTACAAAAGGGGGCTTAAACATGAGCCCTGGGGGAGACCCATGTAACTAAATCGAGAAGCTGTAGAGTTTCCATGAGAAAAGCTCATATGTTTCTCTGACAGCAAATTGTACAAAAAGTTATTAATTAATGGGGAAAGGCCACAAGCGTGGAGTTTTTCTGAAAGGACTTCAACCGATACTGAATCAAAAGCCCCCTTAATATCCAAGAACACAGAAGCCATTTGCTCTTTTTTAGCAAAAGCCAACTGGATTTCTGTGGAAAGCAACGCGAGACAGTCGTTCGTTCCCTTACCCCTACGGAAACCAAATTGAGTATCTGAGAGTAGGTGGTTCGTCTCAACCCATTTGTCGAGGCGAAAAAGGATCATTTTCTCCAACAATTTTCGAATGCACGATAACATCGCGATGGGACGATACGAGTTATGATCTGACACGGGTTTTCCAGGCTTTTTAATGGCTATAACTCTCACTCGCCTCCAATCATCTGGAACAATATTGAACTCCAGGAACTGACAAAACAAGTTCAACATGCGCCTCTTAGCGACGTCTGGGAGGTTCTTCAACAAGTCGAACTTGATCCTATCAGCCCCCGGAGCCGAATTGCGACACGAAAGGAGCGCGAGTGAGAGCTCTAGCATTGAAAAAGGCTGGCTGATCTCGTCTACCGAATTCGTCGTTTCGCGAGGAATCATCTGTGCCGGCACGGAATCAGGACATACTTTTCGCGCGAACTTGAGAATCCACCGATCCGAGTACTCCTCGCTCTCGTTGTTTGAAGACCGGTTACGCATCCTTCGCGCCGTGTTCCAAAGCGTATTCATCGACGTTTCGCGCGATAAACCGTCCACGAATTGCCGCCAGTATCCGCGTTTCTTGGCTTTGATGAGGCTCTTGAGTTCGTGTTCAAGAGTCGAGTACGCTTCGAAATACTCGGGTGTTCCGCGTTTCCGGAAAAGCTTAAACGCGTCGGACTTTTTACGATAAACCTCAGTGCATTGCTGGTCCCACCAAGGGGTAGGAGGTTTCCTACGAAAAGACGTTCCTGGAACCGGCCGAGTTTGAGCTCGAAGCGCGCTGTCCAAGATCAGATTGGAGAGGAAGTTATATTCCTCCAACGGTGGAAGCTCTTCTACCGACGACACGGCTTCATCTATCGCGGTCTTGAACGTTGCCCAATCGATATTACGGGTGAGGTCGTACGCGACGTTAACGGATTCCGACGAATTGAACCCACTGGCAATCGAAATTTTGATCGGCAAGTGATCACTACCGTGGGGATCCTGGATCACATTCCACGTGCAATCCAACGATAATGAATTAGAGCAAAGTGTGAGGTCTAATCTACTTCCATTTGAGGATGGACCAGCCAGACGTGTTACTTCTCCATTGTTAAGAATTGTCATATTGAAGTTATCACAGAGGTCATATATCAAAGTAGAACGGTTGTCATCATACAGTTCCCCCCAGCCTGTACCGTGGGAATTAAAATCTCCCATAATCAACCGTGGAGTAGGAAGAACTGAACAGATATCTGAAAGTTGTTTTTGACTAATCGAAACTCGGGGAGGAATATACACAGAAGCAATACAAAGGCTCTTGCCTTTAACAAAAGCCTGACATGCGACAACTTCAATACCTGGAAATTGTGGAAGATTCACTCTATAGAAGGAATGGCACTTTTTGATCCCCAAAAGTACTCCTCCTCCACGCGAATCCTCACGATCCAGTCGAATAATGTTAAAATCATGAAAAGGAAGATCGATATCTGAAGAGAGCCAAGTTTCACACAGAGCAAATGCATCACAATCGTTATTGTGAACCAAAAACTTAAACGATTCTATCTTAGGAATAAGACTTCGACAATTCCACTGTAGAACAGTGATCAAATCCCCGACCTCGTTTGGAAAATTATCCATCGAAGGAGATGATTGCTGCAAGGAGGGGCCACTTTAATGTCAACTGCTTCAAGAGGGTTTTCACAGTAGGAAGCATTGCCAGAACAATGCTTTTCAGAGGATCAGAAATATCGAGGTAATTGAGGATACTGTCCACAATGTTATCAAATGAGAACAACCCAGATGAAGAAGGGGCTTGTGTTCTGAAAATTGGGGCATCGGGGGTTTTGGATGTCCCCGGGAGAGGTGGAAAATCCTGGGTATAATCAGTTCTGCGGAATCCAGGAGGAGTAGAAGTCTCCTTTTTTCCACCACTCCTTGATTTGGGCAAGCTGATTTGGGGTTCTTGATCTGCAACTTTCCGCGAACGGATGCGTTTTCGTTTCCGGGCAGAACCTTCCGGAAAACTGAAAGAAACTCCCTCCTCAGCCAAGTCAGAGCCAGACTCGTCATCTGACAAAAGAGCGAAGGGATTTGTTTCGTTGGTCGATGGCTTGGCTGTCTTAAGCATTTCTGCAAAAGACCGCCTGGAACGTTCTTTAAGAGAGCGCTCTAGTTTTTCCCCGCGTTGTTTGTACACCGGGCATGACGAGAGACCATGAGGAGTTCCCTTACAGTACACGCATTTTGGTGCAGTGACTGTGCAGGCGCCATCCTCGTGCTTCTCCCCGCATTTGGAACAGCGTGCCTTGCTGCCACAGTGGGACGCCGTATGTCCCAACTGCTTACAGTTTTGGCAGTTCATGACCCGGGGAACGAACAAGCGCACAGGTAGTCGAAGTTTTCCCAGCTCGATGTAGTGAGGAAGGGCTGAACCAGAAAAGGTCACACGGAACGAGTCTGTGGGGGTAAAACTCTTTTTACCCTCGCTGACAGATACTGAGCCCAGTTTTTGGACATCCAGTATCTTCACCGGGGGGAGCAAGGGGTTCTTGAAACGGCCAACCGCCTGCTTCTCCAAGATCTCGGGGGTCAGACTCGCTTCGGTGACCACACCTTCGATCTCCACATCACGAGCTGGTATGTAAACCCTGTACTCAATCGTAAAGAGCTGGGAGGCAGCAATCTCGTTAGCCTGCTTCAGGTTAGAAACGACAACACGAAGTTTATTATGCCTAACCTTCGTGATTTCGGTCACGGCTGAGTATCGCTTCGTCAGATCAGTGGAAATTTGCATCAAGTTCAAAGGTTTGTTTTTGGGCTGAAAGTAGACAACCCATGGCCCAGTCGAGTCATCTGGATAGGCTCGCGATCGGGGGCTTTTTTGAGACGAACCATGAATGACAGGACGTTTTCGTCTTTTCTTGCCATCGAGTGGCAAACTGGTGTCATCTTCCGACAAAATGTCCATATCGTCTTCTGACGAGACGTCCATTTTGCCGTACTAGTGGGAGCGGTAAACGCTCTACCACTGAAACGATGCTTAAAACCACACAGACACAATAAACAGAAAAAAAAACTACAAACACAGAAACACAAAATTAAATTTAACTGATGGGCGAGAGAAAGAAACAGGAAAAAAAAAACTTATCTGCTATACTACTACCACCGAGTGATTACACAGCAGCAGCGGAGCGACGCGCAGCGTGGGTGACCTTCGATGCGCGTGTGCGGGCGATCTTTGTAGTGGTGTGCTTGTATTATGCTCGGCACTCTGCTGGACACACGATGATGGATGACCGGTATAAATGCGAAGGCAGATGCTGACACTCGATGACGATGATCTGTGTGCAGGTATGCGTGATCACGCACCGATGAAGCGCAAATTGGTTTGCGAATATCCAATTGCAAGTGAACAATTTTCTTTCCGATGGCGCCGAAAACCACTTTCTTCTCAGAAAAACTCACTTTCAGATAATTGTTTAGCCGGGTACTATGCCAGTAATCACTAAGCGAGAAAAAACTGATAATTTAAACCAACCGAATACCGAGAAAACTTCCGAAATACCGGAGCGCGAAACAAGTCGACTGTACTTCTTGCTAGGTCGCAGTGGGATGTTGTACAAAAATGATGTTTAACATTGTTTTCTGAGTAATACTTCAATGAAAACAACAATGAAAGCTTGTCACGCAAATAGAAGGAGCACTGTTGGGCACTTTCTGAAATATTTCAATAGTATAATTCCCTTGCAAACCCAAATAAATCTATCTGCGTAAAAAATAAATAAAATAAGAGTGATTTGCGGCAAAACCCGCCAGTATCACACCCAACGTCAGTGCCTATACGTAAGCGTACTACGACGCGGCTCTCAATAAAAGGAGTAACAAGTGTGATACTATCACTGCTAGACTAGATCTTTGGTTCTCTCATGCAGCGGTTTATCAGAGAGGGGAAGCTTAGTAATCCCCATCGCCTGCCCATGTCGCCATTCTATCGCGGCATGAGCCAGCAACGCCGACCATAAACCTACCGTCTCCAACACTCCACTATAAAGCATGAAATTAAGCCCGCCCACCAACATTAGGTAAACGTTATTCTTCTAACGAAACAGGAGAGTTCAGTGATATCAAAAATAAAATTGGATGCTATAATGAATCACCTAGTTCATTCATCATTCTGTAAACAAAATTCCTTTAAATTTATATGAGAACTTAAGAATAGACTTGGACTAGATCATTATATAACACTATTTATTCTAAAAATCCTGGAAATTAATTTAAAATGTGCAAGTATAAGTTGGGTGAAAATTGGTTTCTATATATATCTACTAAATCAGGACTCCGCTGTTTGGTAGTTTTTAAACTACGGAACTGTTCGGTAAAAGTTTACAAATCAGTGGAAAATTTTAAAATTTGGAGATTTTTTCCGAAAATGTACAGACCTGGTAAACCCCTTTTAAAGATACAATTAAAATTTGTTGATTTTTTTTTGTTTGGCAAAATTTACCGCCTTCGGTGATTCGAATTCAGTGTGTAGCAAGTATTTTCTATACAAACAGGTCCAGCAATGGTTTCTGTTTGGACCCGAATGCAAACGTTAACTCTATACACACTTTCTGTTTGCTGATCCATGTTTCTTGTGTGCGGGAATTGAGACATGTAATATTGACTTTAATACATTGAAGTAAAAGGCTTCTAACGTGTTGCCATTAATGTTGTCAATATTCGTATATTGATGATATTGATGGCGAAATTTACGGTTTTTTGTCAACACATTCTGAGGATTGACAAAATGAAATTAAAATCAGCTTTTCGTCAATACTTGCCATCAATTATCGTCTTCAATATCACCTTTTCAATATTATTGTCAGTATGTCAATTTAATGTTAATATATTGATATGTGTAATGAGCGCTTAAGAAAACGAGGTGCAATGGAATCATTTTTGCGTCAATTCAACTCTCACCTTTAACTTCACTCGTTGTGAATAGTCTCGCAATATCAAAGGAGCTTCTAAATTCAATATCAAGCATTATATTTTGCTCCAATATCACACGTGCTATTGAGAGTGTATGACAGCGGAAAAATATCAATTTGCTAATGATCATGATCACTGCCCGTCATGATGGCTGATATGCCCTACTATCACTTATATAGCGAATTCGTTTATAATAATGGATCAACAATAGAAAAGGGCCCATCAGCATTTGTAAACAAACCGTTCTAAAGCCCCTTCCTCACACAAACCAACACTATTATCGGATAGGGAAAAGTTTCGCCTACCCGATTATGGTGTTGGTTTGCGTGGGCTGCTTTCGCTTTGTGAGGAAAGGGCTTTAGAACGGTTTGTTTACAAATGCTGATGGGCCCTTTTCTATTGTTAATCCAGTATTATTCAGTTCCAACCTGGATGGGGTATCAAGATTGGGTCTGCTTGTTTTCTGACAAACGTCAGTTTGATCGTTTGTTTTTAAACCCCAGCTCAGGTTGAGGTTCGCACTGACGAAAAATTCGGTTTCGTTCCCCGATAATAAACGAATTCGCTAATAGTTTTCTAGAACACAAATCTCGGACTGTTACGACACCGCTCATGAAATTGGAACTCCCTGTTAACTGCATTGCAGCAAACGTAAAGTTCCAGTTTCCTTGTTGCCTTTTTCGATATGTGTGCTCTTGAAATTGCAAGGTGTAAATTAGATAAATTAGGAATAAAACTTCCACAGCGATTCACCTTAACCTTACCTAATGTTCATGATCATGCAAAACATCTTAGGGTTAACAACAACACTTGGTCGGATTTCGAATCATTTAGAATTATACAAGTTTGGATATCATTTTGAACTTCTTAAACCGAAGCCTTTACATGTATTCAGAAAGCTTACTCGTTATCTTCTTCTTCATCATCGTTGGAACTGATTCTGAAGTAGCGCAGTTCGTACAAATCCTTATCGTTGGATACGACACGAATCCAATCACGCAAGCTGTTCTTCTTCAAATACTTCTTGGTCAAGTATTTCAGATAGCGTTTGGAGTAGTGCACATCAGAGTTGACGTAGACCTTCATCTTCTGTCGTTCGAAAGATACGCTGTTTCCAAGATTTCCAGTCTTTCCGTTGACCTTGAAGCGTTCCTTCAGGTACTTTTCCTGGAAAATGGAAGAGAAAACATTGAAAATAGATTAGATGATCAAAATACTGCTCAGCTCGTCAACCCCAAGACAAGACGAAACAACTGGGTATAGTTTTGGATAAAGTTTGTGATTCAGGCGTGATTGGTTTATTTTTGACAGGAATGCGAACAAAGTATAGCCTATGCAGCATATTCAACATGATATCGTCATAAAACATAATCATCAAAATAAATAATTCAAACTGAATTCTTTGATCATAATAAAAAACAATGCATAATACGTTTGATGAATGATTGGGAAATCAAATTCAGTTTTTTTTTTCAAGAGTTTACCAACGTAATTAATCATACTAGGCTATTATCTCGGTGGGCTCTACTTCACTGAAATGTAAGTATCTCCTATGTGATCATCGCTGATCAACCAATGATTTTTGTGATGTTCGAGAACTTCTAGCGATTGGATCACTTTTCAGAAATGAAGTTTAATAATTATTTGTACTAACTCTTTTATTATTTTGGTGCCATACTATGTAATGTTTCGAAAATGGCCAATTTACCATACATTTTTGTATGCCGTGCTTGTGCTTATATTTATTTCCGAAGGAGAAAAACACATTTCCATTCACGGATAGAAATCTCCTTTTGGCTTTTGGCAAATTTCTAATGCTAATTATTCATAAAATGTATAAGACAACTAATAAGCAGACGCTTTGCAAGAAGTTAATGAAGATCATGTGTCAAATGAAATGTATAAGCAGTCACACATCCTTGTATGCATTCTTATAGGACCTATGTGTTTTGTCTTATGGAATGTATAAGGCTTATGTTTTGGCAAAAATGTATAAGTGAAACACATGAATAAAATAATTAAATTTCGTTTCGTATTTATTGTTCCTACGAAGGGGAAATGAATGTAATGTCGGCCTAAATGGCCCTAATTTGGGCCCATACATAAATGCAGCAATCGACTAAATATTTAATAGCGACCAATAATATCCATTAATACCGTCCCAATGACGCGTTCATCTAGATAAAATTGATAAATAGCAGACTTTTAGCGATGGGCCCAATCTTAGATCCATAGGCCAACACTAGAGCCATTTCCCCTACATGATGCAATTGGTTCTTTCTTAGGCTCATATTGTAGCATGATAATGTGGCTTCCAAAAAAACACATGATATAGAATTCCTCTGATTCTATAGATTTGAGAGGAGCCATGGCTTTTAAAGTGTCCTTATATTAATTTCCACTAGTAAATGCTTCAAATACTTTTAACTATCTCGAAAAGAATATGCATAAATATTAGGGAAAGATTAATTGTAACTATACTTTATTGAAACAGCTAGAGGCAAAAGAATAGAATATTACAAACCTCTTATTTATCAAATAGAGTAAATGTCGGCTTCGGCACCCATTGACTGTTTTCGGGAACAACAATTTATACGGTAACTTCACTGTATTTTCTCACCAAAATACTTTGTTGAATGTTTTCAAAAGATTCCTAAGACTTACAGCATCTGATCTGATAAGGTTTTTATGGCTGAGCAAACACATTTTGTTTTCCTGTTTTACTTGAAATGAAACACACGCACTACAAAATGCTGCTGATTTCAAGTTGCCGATAATAGACCATCAGATTAACAAGCGAATCAAGAAAAGGTTGCCGAAGAAAAAGAGGCTGCCGATAATAGTCACACTCACCTGAGAAGTTAGGAGCATTGTTTTAAAACAGTTTGGGACAATACTATCGATTTGAATATGCAGGGCTGGTGTGAGAAATAGTGATTTTAGTGACCATTTTGAATAAATAAGTGACTAAAAGGTTAACTATAGTTGTAAAAACAGCGACTAAAAAGTGACCTAAAAGTAGGCGCATCAAATAAATGACTTATTCAATTATTATCTCATAAACACTTATGTACGATATGAACCTTTAAAGCGAAAAATACAATAGAAAATTTATAACTAAACCCACGGTATTAGTCACGGTGTCTACTAACTACAAAAATCTGGAAAACAGGGAATCCTCAGGAAAACTTGTTTTTTGAAGGCTCAAAGAATTTAAAAAAATTCTTACTAAGGATATTTTAAAGAAAATAATGAATTTTAAAATACAAACATTTAATTTTTCCCGTTATTTTCATTCACACTTTGAACTTTAAAGATTCACAGTGGATTAATCTTCCGTAAGAAATAAATTTAAACAAATAGGGGAAATGGCCCATGCATAAATACAGCAATCGACTAAATTTTAAATAGCGACCAAAAATATGTATTAGTACCGTCCCAATGAAGCGTTCATCTAGATAAAATTGATAAATAGCTAAATATTTTTTTTGGTTTCAGAAGACCACTGTTCTTCTGTGAAGTTCCGAAGTTTTTCTAAATTTATGGAACTTTTGTGCTCCCGCAATTTTCATGAAATTAGAACGAAATAATTAATATAGTTCTATGATTTTCAATAAAGTTCTCAAGATTTTTCTGAAGTTCATAAAATTTCCCTTAAATTATCGACTAATTTAAAACTTCTTCAATAGTCTAGACTTCCTGGTCCCTAAACGATTGCTGAATTTCTTTAAAGTTCTCTAGACTGCCCTGAATTTATCAGTATTTTTTTTAAGAACCCGCAACTTGACTGAAATCAATTAATTTGGCTGTTTCTTATTATTAACATTCACTTTTCCCTGAACGTATCTATGCTTACCTGAAGTTCTCTAAATTTGTTTAATCATCCAGCAAATTTTTTGATATATATTCATAATTCCCTGACGCTTCTGACATTTTATGATCAATCATAGAATTCTTGGAATACCCTATAATTCCACGGAACTCCTTGTTAGTCGCTGCAAATTTGCTTAAGTTAATGGGATTATTCTGAAGCTTTCTGATCGTCCTCGAAGTACTTCGGAACTATCTAAAAATATCTATATTTAGTTCTCTGGAATTTCTTGAAGATATCGCATCTTACTAAAAGTTCTTTGTTGATGTTCTCTAATCAACTAAGCTAAATTTTCGCATTTTTTAAAGTTCTTGAAATCTCCATGATATAACACCCTTAAAATACTCTCATGTTTTCCGGATGTTCATAAAATTTCCAGGAATTCTCTCGGAGCTTTGCTGAAGTTTTTGGAAATTCACTGAGTTTCTCGAAACTTATTTAAGGTATCCAATATTTCCTATAAATTATTTGAACTGCCCTTTGATTCTTTGACCTAAGTTCTCGAAGTTTCCATAAAGCTCTTATTTCTATTGAAGACCTCGGTTATGCTGGGAAACAAGCTTGCAAATGCTCATTACAGCTAAAATGCTATTTTTCAGATTTTTGAAGCAATGAGATATTTTAATGATAATTCTTATTTACAAGATGCAAGAAAAGAAGGTAAAGTGTGTGTATGACATATAAAACCTGTCAATTTAACTTTCAGAGGGTCACAATAGCGATTAGCTGTAACGATGAGCGAGCAATCAGCGGTCATAAAATCGTTAGTTGTGACCTTCTGAAAGCAAAATTGACTAATTTTATGTCATACACAAACTTTACCACCTCTTCTCGCTTCTTACAAATAAAATTATGATTATAGTATCCCATAGTTTCATAATTACGAAAACTAGCATTTGAGCTGTAATGAGCAATTGCAAGCCTGCTGGGAAATAAATAGAATTCTCGTCAACACCTTTAAATTTCTCTGAAATTCTTTGGACTTCTGTAAAGTTTCTGAAATATTTCTGAAGTTTTCATAAATTCTCTGAAATTTGCGGGTTTACGATTTGTTTTCCAGTACATCATGGATTTATCTTGAATTTATCTAAATTTACGATTATAGATTTTTAATCAGCTTTTCGAGGTGCTTAGAACTTCTTTAAAAAAAATTTAAAATAAAAATTCCTGAGAAGTCTCGGGTGCTAAAAGAACCGCTTTGAGGTTCTGACAGCTTCCAGTAAGTTTCCCATATTTTCAGCGTGTTAACTTCCCTTATGTTCCTACAGTTTGTTTATAGAGCTTCACTGAAATTCTCAGCATTTCCTTTCATTCCTCAGAACTTCTCCAAAGTTCCTACAATTGTTGTAAAGTTAATGAGACTGCATTGAAGATTCCTAATCTTTCATATAGGTAATTACGAACTTGAAATAAATCATTTATTTGCTTACTTAATTCTGGCACTTTGAATATTTGCATTATCTTGAACTTGTACATGGAATACGAAACTTTAAGACATTTAATATTTTAAGATCTTGGACTTACTTGGAAAACTCAGGTAATTTTATCCACAAAAACTAGTAGACATCGTGTATATAGAGAAAGACAATTAAAGGTCACAACGCAAAGAATAATCAATCTTGAAATAAATTCACGCTACAAAGTTGAAAATAGTGACTTATTACAAGAAAAAGTGGCTTTAGTGACTTGGCCTTAAACAGAGACTTTTTATCACTAAAAAGCGACTCGCTACCAGCCCTGGGAATTGATAAAGCAGCAGGCATCAGATGAATATAAACAACCAAAAACGGCAAATGTGCGCGTTACATAGATATTGCCGAGAATACGTAAATCCCCCTAATAAATAAATAAATAAATAAATAAATAAAAAAAAAAAAAAAAAAAAAATTTGTTAATGACCGCTATTTTCTATATGAAATAATATAAACAGGAAATTAACTACTGGTGTATTGGCATCATCAAATATCGAAACCGATTAATTATTAGAAACTACTTATAAACCTTATTTTCTTACAAAAAAAATTCACATTTGAGCTACATTGTTCAAGTATTCGCGTTAGAGAAAAGTATTTTGTGCATACAAAAATGAAATGAACAGTTTCAGTAGGCATTAGGCCTGCAAGAGATTCTTGTAGAATGTATACAATTAATTGATTACACTAGTTCACAGCATATTTGAACTTTGTAAGCTGGTGGTCATTTCCCATGTAAAATCGATTGTTGAATCCAAAAATGTAGTCAGAAAAAATCTCGGTAGGTTTCTAGATACAGCTAAAAAATGAAATATCACTCAAAAAAGGTTTGTTTACTAAAATACAAATAGCTCCGGCTGTAATGAAGCTATTTAAATTATTTTATGGCCAACTTAAAGATAAGAAAATTTTCTTTCGACCAACTAAATAACATTAGAAAAATATCCTACTGGGATTTTACATTTTTTGATTCAGCGCACGATTTTACATAAGGATCATAGATCGAACATTGAAGTTATTTTTTTACTTTTATTTGTAAACTAGTGTTATTAGGAGGGAGGAGACACATTGTTCCTATGGCCAAACGCCTATTTTTTTCCCGGATCACTGTGAATTAAAATTGTGATCTACTACAACGGTTTTAGGTTGTGAATTTTTATGTCAAGAAATGGCTAAAATCTTTCAAATAAAGAATAGCTAAATAGACTATTGCATTCTTGGCTAATATGCAGAAATTAAGATTTTTTACTTTACGAGCCTATGGTCCCTTGAATAAGTCGAGTAAGGGAGAGACTGTATATGGTTGAAATGTAGAGATTGCCTACCCAATAGCAGGAAGACCGGAAATGATAACCGGGTATGATTTCGATGTTAGTAAACAAAGTCCACTGATGGAAAAGTGTGGTTATGTATGTATCTCGGTACACAATGAGTAGGGGATACAATTTAGTTAGCTTCTATCAAGAATCGGGCAGCGGAAACTATTATCAGCGTTTTTTTTAACAATCCGTAATCAGGATAATGAGGATTCGTTCGTATACTTACGAAATCACCGACATCCATAATATTGTCTTCGGCAATGTTGGTGCAGTCGACTCCAAAACGCAAGTGCTCCTTCTTTTTCTTCAGGGCATTCTTGCCTCGTAGCAGCTGCTTCTTGGGCAGTTTGCCACCCTTGCCGGGTTTCGTCTTGACAGACGCGACGGCTTTCACCTAAAAACGAAAGGAACATTTTTATTTATCAAAATCACCGGAATACATCCTATTGAACATTTGCTCAGCACACGTGGGAGATATCGCATTCAACAATAAAAGATCTTAGCGGTGTCAAACCGCTCGGACAGTTCATAATGCATAATCTTCCAATTTCTTTACAATTTCGAGCATCCAAGAATCGTGAAACGAAGAGTAATGTTCTAAGAATGCACTAGAAAAATTAATAATTTGAAACACACCACTGGAGCCATGACGTTGCTTTACAAAAGTTGGACGAAAAAGAAATCAGGGTGAACAATTTCGGAAGGTTGGTAGCAACGTCAAGTTCTTTCAAGATGACTACTAAAGATGTTTTATTAAGGTAGGAATAAATAATGCACACGCCAAACCACCAAACCACAAACCAAACCAATGAGTACAGAGAAAGGTTAAGCAGATCGTGAAATAGGGTTGTATTAGTAAACCAAAAAATCAACGTAAACGCAAGTAGTGACGTCACTACTTGCGTGTGCTTGCGTGTATCGTACAGTGGTTGTGTGAGTGATTGCTTCACCTCGGTAATCCAGCTCATTGATTTCAAACCTCAACCATCCCAAAAATGGTCAAAACTGAACCTACCCAAAAATGGGTAAACTATGTTGGGAGTAACAAGTTGACAAATGGACAACATATCATATCTAGAGAGAGCTGGAATTCGGGCGTAACAGCCTTTGTAAACAATGACTTCTATCGATGATTTCTTTAAACTCAAGGCACGCTCACGCAAACCAGCATAACCGTCAGGTAGGGGAACTCTTCCCCCTACCCGTTGGTGTTATTGATTTGCGTTGGCAAGCCTTAACTTTCTAGAAATCATCAAAATAAGTGATTGTTTACAAAAGCTGTTACGCCCTAATTCCAGCTCTATCAAGATATATACATACATATATCAACATGAATCCGTTCGATTTTGTTCATTTGTCAACTTGTCACTCCGAACATAGTTTACCCTAAAGAGGCTGAATTTATAAAGAGACGACATGTCAAAATTGGAACAATCGATCGTCTGTCAAAGTCATAGGAAAAGTCATTCCAATCGAGCAGAAGACCTGTCAAATGGATAAGATGTCACCTCTTTATAAATTCAGGCCACCAGTTTACCCATTTTTGGGTAGGTCCAGTTTTGACCGATCTGTGTGGATTGTACCCAAATTTAGGAAGTTTTGAAATAGCGTGCAAAAAACACGCGTACACGGTTTCGCGAAAACCCATACTAGGTAAAAAATACCCATTTTCAAACCATGTATGCAGCTATCCAAAAATGGAGGCATTTTGAAATCATAAAATGGGTGAAAAAATACCCATTAAAAGAATCAGTTCACGGGTTATATGGGTATATTTTTACCCACTAATGGGTGAAAAAAAAATACAATTCGAAATTTTTATCGTCTCATTTCCGTCACCGACTCATTGGGAATACAAACAGTTAAGGCCCACGCACATTAGATCCGGATCGGACGCGTTGCGGCAAAGTGACAGCTAAATCTATTGTCTAACTGTCAAATTTACGTCAACGCAACGCAAACGGATCTAATGTGGGTGAAGGCTGGCGCACAATGCATACGTTTTCGGGTTTTTGACAGATAATGCATGGGCTAACTGTCAAAAAACCTGAAAACGTATCTATTGTGCGCCGGCCTTGACCCTTTACTGTCCGCAGCATATTTAGCGAAAATAGACGATCTCCGGAAAAGGTTAGAATCCAAAATGTTGGAGAGGCTTACGGATAAGTCAATACAAATTATCCAATATTTTTTTTCGAGAGTTGACCAACTGCAGTCTTAATAGGCTAACATCTCGGTTGGGCTCTCCATGCGATACACAATTCTAACAATACACGGTAACCAGCGTAAACACATTAATGTGTAAAATTTCACACATTTCGTGAAAAAAGGGGTCTACTCATAAAATGTGTAAACTGCGTTTACACATTTATATGTAAACCCAGCAAACATCAAAAGAAGTGTATTTTTTACACAATTTTCAAAAACGGTTTTTACAGCAAAATGTGTAAAAAGTAATCATTTCTAGAACTAAAATATAATGGGTGATGGGTCGATAGGTAGGGTCCAGGTATGAGAGCTTCCTCCCTGGCGTCGGTAGCATTGGTGGTCAGCACGCAAAACAAATCAAGGGAAGAAAAACAAAAATCAGTATATGAAGTATGTAAACTAAACTAAAACTAAAAGCTACACAGAAAAAAAAAAGTTGTTGAATATTACATCTAAACAGCTGCACAGAGATCATTCCGCCGGTTGTGTAATATTACGTTGTACGATGTACATCAATTTTGAGAACAAAATTACGTCCATTGATGTAATATTGTATTTGCTTTTTGCTATTACATCATTATTTCATACATCAGCTTGAATTACGTGGATCGATATTACATTTTTTTTTTGCTGTGTATGACAAAAGTATAAATCACCTACCCTCTAGCATGTCCATCGTTGCGCACTGTCCAGTTTGGACCGTAGTTCCTCCATTTACCTGCTGTTCTTCACAGAAAATTTAGCAAATGGCGTGCGTCAACAAATCAGGATGCAGCAAAGTTTGAAGTTTTTTTTACCCATTAATGAGTATAAAAATACACATTTTTTGACTGGTACTTCATTCTTTTTTTTAAACTAGTTCGTTTATTTACTAGGCTCAGTCATGTGTGACACTTTGCGGAGCCAAAATCAGTAATGTTTGATTTACATTTTAAATAGCAGTATTTCTAGGTTAGTATTGGGTACCAATTACTCGTGGCGGGCTCGAGGTTAGTGGGTAACAATTTCAATTGGAAGGATCTAGGTAGGAAACTGGTTTCTGAAGCCTCCTTCAGATACTACTCTCGGACGGTTGACCAAATCCTGGCTGGGCAAGGGCCAGTAGCACAGGAACAGGAGGATAATAAGACTGGGACACAATGGCGGAAAATTGTTTGGAAAGGAGGGGATAGTCACATCAAACTCTAACATCAGACAAACAAAGGAATTCGTAGATCGCTTGCATGTAGGGAAGATCACGTGTTCCCAATACATCTCTTACTTCACGGAAGGGTTGTCTACCTCGGGCCACTAGGGTATCCAATAGTCGCACTCTGGAGGCGTCATTACCCGGGCAATACCAAACTGCGTGATCGATGTCATCATAACCGGTTCTGCACCTACATATATTGCTGTCAACGAGGTTTATTCTATAGAGATGTGCATCTAGCGAGTAGTGGTTGGACATAAGTCTTGACATCACTCGAATGAATCCCCGACTTACATCCAGACCTTTGAACCACGCTCTCGAAGAAACATTTGGAATAATGGAATGTAACCACCGCCCAAGAGAATTACTTGTCCAATCGTTTTGCCAACTTAAAAGAGAACTCAGACGTACTAATGGGAAAAAATCATGATGTGAAATTCTTCTATCATAAATCTCGGCTTGTTGTGCGCCCACCTGAGATTGAGCAATGTGAGGGGACCCATACAAAGGTAATCATATATGATCTTTCGACCAGCAAACTCATCTGCTCCTTACCTTTGAAAGGAAATAAGATGAGTGCCTACCTTGTTTCATCGACCGAATAGCCTCAATCGAACTGAGACTATCTGAGAAGATGAAGTAATGGTCTATGAGCATATCGGAAATCATCCCCAATGCGAAGTTGATTGCTGCTAGCTCAGCAACATAAACGGAACAAGGTTCCTGAAGTTTCCGAAAGGCGGTTGAGTATTCATTGAAGACGCCGATGCCAGTGGATCCATCAATGCGTGATCCATCAGTGAAAAATCTTCTATTGCAATTGACTTGTTGGTACTTTTCAGCAAAAATGCGGGGAATTGAGATAGGTCGAAGTTGATATGGAACTCCTTGAATAGCCTGGTTCATGGAGAGATCATAGTCAATGGGGGAACTGTAGTTAGTAAAGCATACACGAGAGGGGTTATAGCAAGGAAGGCTAATATCCGATGACATATAATTAAGATAGATTCGCACGAATCTAGACTGGATGCTCAATTCGAGCATTTCTTCGAAGTTTTCAATCACAAGGTTGTTACTGACACTACATTTCAGTGCCAACATTTCAAAGGGGCGTAATTGCATTTGTAAACAATGGCTTTAGTCGTCGATTTCTCGCGAATGAAAGCTCACTCATGAAAATAAATGACACCAGCACGCAGAGGAATGTTTCCTGTATCAGCTAGAATTTGTAATTTAGAGGGGTGGGTTTTCATTTGCGAGAAATCGACGTCTAAAGCCATTGTTTACAAAAGCAATTACGCCCTTTTGAAATGTTGGCACTGATTTAATCAATATTCTTAATGAGAGCTCCCAGAAACGGTTCTGCAGGGGTTTTACACCCGCTAGGACCTCTAGGCTTATATTGTGTGTTGAATACATACAGCCAAGGGCGATACGTAAACAACGATATTGAATACGTTCCAATTTGATTAGGTGGCTTTTTCTTGACGAGAGGAAGCAAAAAGAGCCATACTCAAGAACTGAAAGAATAGTCGTTTTATATAGTTTAATGAGGTCTTCCGGGTGAGCACCCCACCATGTCCCGGAAATTGATCGTAGAAAGTTGATCCTTTGTTGACACTTTTGTTTCAAATACGTAATGTGGGTACCCCAAGTGCATTTTTAAGCAAACCAGACTCCAAGGTATTTGAAGGTTAAAGATTGGGTAATGTCTCTGCCCAAAAGATTTAGACGCAGTTGGGCTGGAAACCGCTTCCTTGTAAACACTACCAATTCAGTTTTTTGCAGTGAAAACTCGATCCCTAAATTTCTTGCCCAGAGAGACAGATTATTTAGGGAATTTTGCAATGGTCTTTGCAAGATTTCTGCACGTGGACCTCTCATGGAAACCACGGCATCATCTGCAAGCTGTCTAAGCGTGCATTGATTATCTAAGCAGTTATCAATATCTTTGACATAGAAATTATAAAGTAAGGGACTTAAACATGAACCTTGGGGTAAGCCCATGTAGCTAATTCTAGAAGTTTTCAGTTGACCTAGATTGAAGCTCATTTGTTTTTCTGACAGTAAATTATACAAGAAATTATTTAAAATACCGTGTAATCCACTACTGTGCAAATTGTCTGACAGTATGTCTATGGAAACCGAATCAAATGCGCCCTTAATATCCAAAAAGACTGAAGCCAATTGCTCCTTGTGCGCAAAGGCCAGTTGAATATCAGATGAAAGCATCGCTAGACAATCGTTTGTTCCTTTACTCTTTCGGAAACCAAATTGCGTCAAGTCTTAATAGGATCATGTTTTCTAATAATTTCCTCAGGCATGATAACATAGAGATCGGACGGTAAGAATTGTGATCAGACGTTGGTTTCCCAGGCTTTTGAATAGCTATTACTTTAACCTGTCTCCATGCTGGTGGAACTATATTGAATTCCATAAATGAATTATATAGGTTAAGTAATCGTCTTTTAGCGATATCGGGGAGGTTTTTTAGAAGGTCGAATTTGATCATATCGCTTCCCGGAGCAGAGTTATTCGATGAAAGAAGTGCCATTGAAAATTCCAGCATTGTGAATGGTTCATCCAGAGAACCGTTACTTCGGGCTGTATCCCGTAAAGTTGGTTGTGCTGGAACAGAATCTGGACAAACCTTTTTAGCGAAGTCGAATATCCATTGGGAGGAGTATTCCTCACTCTCATTGGAAGATGAGCGGTTTCGCATATAGCGAGCCTTTTTCCAAAGCGTTGTCATCGAGGTTTCTCTAGAAAGTCCCTCGATAAAAGTACACCAGTAATTTCGTTTCTTTGCTTTTAGTAAGTTTTTAAGCTTTTTTTCCAAGCTTTAGATACTTTTCAAAAAGCTCAGATCTTTCATGTCTACGATAATCTTTAAAGGCATCGGATTTCTCAAGATACAACTTTGTGCATTCGTCATCCCATCCAGGGGTGGCGGGTCTTCTTTTGAGGGATGCACTTGGAACACATCGTTTCTGAGCTTCTAATGCGCTTTTGTAGATTAGTTCGGTAAAGAAACGATACTCTTCCAGTGGTGGTAGAGGATCGGTAGAATCAATACCAAGAGTTACCGCCGATACAAATTTTTGCCAATCAATGTTCCTCGTGAGATTAAAAGGAACTTGAATTGACTGATCTGTTTTTAGACGACTACTTTTGATTGAAATAATAATTGGCAAGTGATCACTACCATAAGGATCATTGATAACCTTCCACAGACAATCTAATGATAGTGAGTTAGAGCACAAAGAAATGTCAAGACGGCTCTCTCGAGCAGGAGGTTTTGCTATACGTGTTGCTTCACCAGTGTTCAAGATAGTCAAGTTGAAATCGTCGCACAAATCACAATATTGTCATCGTATGATTCGCCCCAACCAGTACCGTGTGAGTTTATATCGCCCAGTATTAGAACTGGAGATGGAAGGATATTAACTGAACTCCAAAGCTGACGGCGGTTTATGGAAGTCCTTGGAGGGACATATACAGAAGCTATGCAAAGATCTTTGTTCTTCACATTTATTTGGCAATCGACAATTTCAATGCCTGAAATTATTGGGATTGAGATTTTATAGAAGGAGTAGCACTTTTTGATCCCCAAAAGTACGCCACCATATGAATCATCTCACTCCAGGCGGATAATTTTAAAATCGTGGAAGTTTAGTTCATCTTCAGAAGAAAGCCAGGTTTCACAGAGTGCAAATATATCACAATCAGAATTGTGAATCAAATACTTGAACGAGTCTAATTTAGGTATTAAACTACGACAGTTCCATTGTAATAAAGTGATCATATCTTGATCCTCACTCGACGAATTATCCATCGAAAGATATGAATTCACCAATGAGGGGCCATGATGCAGTCAATTGCTTGAAGTAGTTTCCGACTATAGAAACAAGCAGGTCAATAAGCCCTCGAAGTGGCGATTCATCGGGAAAGCCGAGGGCATACAAAATATTATCCACAATGTCCTTAAATTTAATCTTTCCTCGCTTGGACGAGAGAGTTTTCTTTGAATTGCGAGTAGACGTGATGTTTATTTTTGGTAACCTCTTACGATTACCTTTATTAGGTAGCGGCGGGGTGGAAAAGCTGCAGCAAGGATCAGATGGAGCAGCAATTACCGATTTGTTCGGCTTTTTCAATGAATCCCCGCTTCCTTCAGATTTTTGCATGCTTTTGAGAGTGGTTTTATTTTTTTTTCCGGCGCACTCCCGGGGAGCTAGTCGGCTTCCTTTTACCGGGGGCGTGTACCTCCGGAGACTCACTCTCATCTGCTATGTCAGAGTCCAGTTCATCGGAAGACAAAATCTCAAAAGTGTTGATGCCAACGAAGCAGAGGTTCCATTTTGCAACTTAACCATTTCTGCAAACGTTAGCTTAGAGCTTTCTTTTATTGAACGCTTCACATTGTTGGTACGCTTCTTGTACGCGAGGCAGTCCTGCAAAGCATGAAGAGGTTCTTTTTACTAAGCGAAAAAAATGCAATTTATCAATATATATTTTTTCTCATCACTACAGTTATTCTCATAATCATTTATTCATGACCTTTCGCTCTAGTAGTCCTCCTTCAGGTAACTGATTAAAAATGTCACGACCTTCTTACTAATATACTGTTTCAGCACCGGAAGAGGACGACGACAATTTTGACGATTTTTTTTTTTGGGCTCCCTTTGTCATCGTCATCGATTTCTCGTCATTTATCAGGTTCAGAGCAGTCAGTAGTTCTTCCGCTCTTTGGATGATGGTTATAGCAGCGTTCGATAGTGAGTGGTGATTCCGGAAGCTTAGCGCTCAACTACAACTGAAATTAGAAAAGGTGTCGAAATTAGCTACTTTAAACTCAAAATTCATCCCGAAACTTACTCTTTCTCACTGATGCTGTATTTGATCCGAGACTTGATCCTTGATGTCCAAGCTGCCGGCATCGGCAAATTAATCCACTTGCTTCCCGTTCCACCTGGCCCCATCGCTCTACTTGTTAAAGTTCTTCGTAACATTTTCCAGTCTCCATTTTGAAATTCACCTCTTCCGCGGTCAGGCAGTCGGGTGTATATATTTTTTATGTGTACCACACATATTTTTTTGCCATGTGACACAAAACATGACGTTTATTTGAGGTACACATACTTGGTATATGTAGGACACATATCGTGTTTATGATATTTATAAAATTTATGTGTGGGGTGTTTTATGAAAGTTATGTGTGAAATTACATAAATAAAATCTTTGCTGTTTTATCAGTGTACGAAATTTAAAACTTTCGTTAAGAAGTAATTAATTTATTTTTTTTTTACTTTTTTTGATTTACGAACCACCCTATGTGGAACGATTCCACTGGGGGAGAGACAGACGATTCACAAGCAAACAGTCAGAGGAATGGGTATACAAAAAACAGATACGTGCTACTATTTGCCCTTACCGTTTCTACTGCTTATACTGTTGCTGCTCTGCCACAATAGATGTCCGTGCGGTGGCTCACTGCTTTCTGCTGGTTATTGTTTCCAGTTGTACACACCGTCCGTGTGTTTTGCCGTATGCCGAATTTCGGTATCGTCGAAGCGGGTTTTAAAGGTGGACAGTCCGACCGTAGGCTTCGCCAGTCACCTGAGGCACAAAAACTTTTTCCGGAAAATAACGTTTCGCGGTGAAAAAACACTTTCAAAGCTATGCCGTGTGACGAGACAACAGACCCTAATGTTGCTCATTCGCTAGCAGAACGAGGAATGAACTACATTCTTAAAATGTGTATTTTTTTTACAAATTTTATGATCTCCAAATTTACAAATTTTTTAACAGCTGCATATATATATATAAAAAATGTGTATTTTTTTTACTCATTTATGTGTTTACGCTGGTTACCGTGTATAGGTCACTGCAGCTTTTAGGCTCGTATTGTGATCAAATGTGTGTATTAGATTACGACCATAAATCCGGAGAACCCCAAAATCTGGGCGCAATCGCCCCTGCAAACAAACACGTCAATCGCCGGTCTCCCGCGAACAAAAAAACAATCTTGCAAACAAACTATACCAAATCATAAAGGAACTATTCCTTTACCTGTTTGTGTTATTAGTTTTTTCCGAGGTTTTTTTCAGACTGAGCCCCAATCCGCGAGAAAAAGACAAATGACGTGCCTAACTACAAAAGCAACTACGCTCCAACCTCGAAGCTCTCCGGAAATATGTAAATGGAATACAGTAATGTTCCGATTTTGTCTGTATTCCTATGTTCTACAAAACCCATGCCCTTTTTCAGTAATCTTTTTGAACCTTTAAATATCCTTCTTAACGATGAATGAAAAAAAATTAGATTTATGGGTATGTGAAATTATTGAAAGAAAAATGTCTGAAGCGCGGAGGGGCTGACAAAATCAGGTCATTACTGTATTTAAAATAAATAAATTCATTCTTACCTTTTTATGGTTGTTTGATTATTAATTGCTATTATTACCTGCTTAGAGTTGGTTCCTTTAAAATACTGTGTAGAATTTACCTCATTATTCCTCAGCTCCATCGATTTCCGTTCCGGCGTGGTTTTTGTCGAGGTTTTTGTGATATAACCACGCTCGGCATATTATCCTGTAGTACGACTTGGGCGTGCACCATGCAAGTAACTCATCTCTCGTCAAGATGATGGGATATGGGGTGATGGTGAAGGGATATAGAAAACGAATAAAAGAATAGAGAGAAAGGTATTAGTATTGGGTACATGAAATGATCATCAAGTCCCTCATCCATGGACAGGGAATACAAATTATCCAATATGGTATTATAATATTTAGTGTAATAAAATTTTATCGGAACACCGGCATTTATTTTTAATTTATTAGAAAGTTCTTTATATCAAAGAGGACAAAATTTAATAACCAAGCGCTTGCATCCACAATTAAAAAAATGGGTATTTTTCACCCATTTTACGGTAAACACAATCCAAAAAATGGGTAAAAACCACCCATTTATGGACAGATAGTGTAAATGGGTATTTTTCACTCATTTTACGGTAAACACTATTTAAGAAAATTGGTAAAAACACCCATTTATTGACAGACCACCCATTAACCCATTAATGGGTAAACCACACTCAAAGATAAATTAAATCATAAAAGCTTAAAAAGTATGCAGATTCCCGCTTCACCTTATTGAGTCCGAGCCATGATTACTTTGGCAGTAGTCAAGCATGATTGAATTCGAAATAATCTGACCAGTATTAAATTTTATTCTTTTTCAATACTGATATATAATCGAAAAAGATTAAAATTCAATCAAAAATTATTAAAATAGAATCAAAAATGATTAAAATTTATTCAAAAAAAAAAATCTTCAATCTTATCAACCATGATTAAACTGGGTGATCGCCATCACCATTGATACCATCATACCCAAATAGCATTACTTTCGTCTCGTCTGACCAGATAACCTTATTCCAGTCATCACTGGTCCATGAAATGGGGTCCTAGACCCACTTCAATCTTTTTTTGATATTTTTTTGCGAACAACCATGGCTTCTTAAGAGCTACTCTGCCCTTAAGACTTTTCTTATGAAGCAGATTTCGTACGGATTGTGATGTCAGTTGATGGAAAACTCCCTTGGTAAGAAACTGACTTGGCACAAACTATTCGAAGTTTATATAGAAATTACTATAGGAAAACCAAACTTTTTGCTCATTGTCTTCTACTCATTTTCCATATTGCTTTTTCGAAAATTTCTATAATTATTCTTACTGTTCGTTCGTAGGTACAATGCATGGTGGTATATTTAAGGATGAACTTAGAAGTGAAATAATCAGTAAGGAAACAAAAGCTCTGTTAATCCAAAGATATTCTGTACAGCCAGTGTTTTATAAACGATGAATTTTAGGTGTTCTTGTTGTTGTTTGTGGGTTTCAAATGCTTTAAAGAGGATTCTTACCCAAGCTCTTCAAGTGCATGCGGTGAAGAAAAAAGTGAAATTAGATGGCAGTTCCTTCATATGCAGAAATTGCTACCTCAAACTGTATAAACCCGCACTCGAAGAGCCCACCGCTGGACCATCCGGAGTTCCTGCTATCAACAGCCTAGGTGAATATTGTATTTAAAAAATGTATTTACATTGGTAGCCATGAGTCAAACGAGCATGACGTCACATTATAGCATATTGAAAACTTTGTAACGTCAGGCTCGAATGTAGTGTAGTGTTTACAGTAATGTCAAATATGTTTTTTAACTTCATTTTCAGAGTCACTAAAAACACCCAGTTTACAATCGATCAGAAGTACTGACAGTGTGCCTACTACAAACGATGATGAAATCATTCAGCAACTCAAGGAAAAGTTTCTAGAAACTCATGATAATAATGAGAAGTATCGCATTCTCACGACTTATAACGAAAGAATTCGGTGTTTCTCAATATATGACGGATCGGACCAAAACACTACAGGAGGACAAGGGCATGATGACGACACCAGGAAGAAAGCTGAGTGAGAGAGCTAGTAGAGAAACCATAAAGATTTCACTCGCGATGCTACAAATTTCTGGACCGAGAACACAAGCGAAGAAAAAAAAAACCAACAACGCAGATAGCGACAAACATTATCATGTAATGCAATGTATGCTTTGTATTTTTAAGAACACAACTGAACAGAGCTGCTGCAACAGAAGGGGAAAATCAGATTACCTTACACCGTGTTGCCAGATCTGAGTTATCCACATCCCTCTAGGCCCGAGGAAAACAACCCGCGATACCCGTTAGAGATGTCTTGGCAAGCCGAGATCTCGACTATTTGAATTTAAGTTATGTGTTTTTAATACGGATAGATCTGAGGATTTAGTAGTTAGTGTCATCTTGTGTTCTCCCAAGTTGTTAGCTGCCCATCGGTGTACCCCCATGTTCGTCTTTTTAATCAGAGTGTCGCTTAGTTCGAGATCAAGAGCACATTGCTCTCCAAACCTTGTGTTTACAATCCTTACCCTGCCATCCAGTTGTTACAATTTGTTACCCCTAACCTCGAGATAGCCGCGAGTAATCAGCCCCCGCTTTACTAACGTTAGTTTAAAGTAATTTTGTTATCCAAACAATGAATATCGGCTCCGCAAAGCTACAGCAAATGAGCCTAGAAAAAATAAACGCATTATAAAAGAAGGTGAAAATCAGCTTCATCCAGGACAGCGATAAGGTCAGGTGGGGCGGCAAGCGAGCGGATTCCATTTTGAATTGAGGGAGTAAGAAGGAAAGGAGTGTAAATAACTTTGATCGATTCTAAAAAACAAATCGACAGTGAGCATGCATAAGGGCGTATACGCGATGATCGATTCTCTTCATCGTTTTTCTCTTTGCATTGCTACAGCTAAGCGAAACAATTTTGTAGAATTTGTTCAATGTAGAGTTGTAATAGGTTGTATTGGCTTTCAAAAGCAACAACAAACGCACCGACAAACGTTAAATCTAGCGAGTTATTAAGAAAAGAGAAAATCGATGAAGAGAATCGATCATCGCGTATACGCCCTTATGAATGCTCACTGTCGAAATGTTCATCAAAACCATAATTGAATATGTTCTACATTTATTTGTTGAGTGTGGCTTGGATAAATTTTAATCGGTGATCGTCCAATGATCATATCAAAAGGAAAGAAGTAAGGGGCTGTTCATAAACTACATAGACAGCAGTTTTTTTGGGATTCTTTACCCCCCTCTCCCTGGGTAGACAATTGTCCATACGAAATTTTTAAAATTTGTATGGGTCGTGGATAATTGTCAACCCCCCCCCCCCTAAATTGTCTACGTAGTTTATGAACAGCCCCTAACCTGTGCGGTTAGTGCTACTATCTACACGGTGTTTCGCGAAAACCCAGTAATGGGTATAAAAATACCCATTTCCGCTAAAAGCACACTTCGTTTGTGCTAAAAGTGCCCCTCCTCATTTAATGGGTAAACTATGGTTTACTCATTAATGGGTAAATGGGTGGTTTGTCAATAAATGGGTGTTTTTTCACCCATTTTCATAAATTGTGTTTACAGAAAAACGGGTGAAAAAATACCCATTTTTACAAATGGAGGATGCAAGCGCTTGGTAATTTATCCTCGTTGATATAAAAAACTTTCTAATAGACCTTTTTGACGTTTAATCGTCTTTCTCTATCTAGCACTCATGGATGAATGGACGGTTTGTTTTCCCACTAATCTGTTTCCCTCTTGCTCGCACTCGTTCGATGTAAATGGTGCAGTAGTGTGCGCCGATTAAACGTCAAAAAGCTCTATACATTGAAAATAAATGCAGGTGTTCCGCTCAAATTTTATTACACGAAATATTATAATACCATATTAGATAATTTGTATTGACTTATCCGTAACCTCATCCGTAAGCCGTAACAATTTTCCGGAGATCGTCTATTTTCGCAAAATATGCTGCGGACATTAACTGTTAGCATTTCCAATGAATCGGTGACGGAAATGAGACGATGAAATTTCCAAGTGTTTTTTCACCCATTAGTGGGTAAAATTCAACCGTGAACTGATTCTTTAAATGCGTATTTTTTCACCCATTTAAAGATTTCTAAATTCCCCCATTTTTTGAAAGCTGCATAGGGTTTTTGATCTAATTTCCGTCCTACTAAGCACAACGCGCACTTTACCTCTCTTTTCTGAACGAGTTTTAACTAAAAATCGAATATTGCTGTCAAAGATGACTTCTAAATTTATTCACCTTTCCATACGTACCGTTAGATTTGATAAAGAGTCACACATTGTTGAGATATTGTTTAAAATCTAATACTGCTTCTTGATTCTAAATTCGTTCTACGAGTTTCAATTCCGTCCAAACGCATTGAAACGCCATTAGATTTTCTTCGTCCTACGGATAAACGTAGAAAAAGGGGATTCGCTAGGAGCGCTTCTTTTGTTTTGAGAACAATGAGCGTAAATATTCATACAATGCGCTCTAACAGGATTTATGTTGTAGCTAATGAACTAACGCATAGGAACAAACCTATTTTTGATTTGTGCACGGTGAAGTCATTGATATTATTGATCTTTTCTGATCGATAGAACGGAAATGGGCGATTACGACGAAGTAGCGCTCTACCCTACATGGTTTGAAAATGGGTATTTTTTTACCCATTAATGGATTTTCACGAAACACCGTGTAAAGCCCTCTAGTTAAAGTATGGACGACTGTCACCGCAAAACTGAAAAAAGCTGTTCCAATCGAGCAAAGCGGTGCATTTTGACGGTTCGATTGGAACAACTTTTGACAGACGTCCATACTTTTACTGTAGGGCTTTACTATTATCAGGACAAGTTTCGACCCGAGGGGCTATCAACTTGAGTATTTTCGATTCATCTACCCGTCTTGAAGAGGTGTATTTTGTATCCAGTATTTTACGATCGCTTATGGCCGCCACAATTTGGCTGAGTTTCTGGTAGGGAACATAGGATTTGAAGTTTGGCTTGTGTCGTTTGAAGTGTAAACGTTCAAATTTGAACGTTTACACGTCAAACGACACAACCCAAACGTCAAATCATATGTTCCTTAGCAAAAAGTCAGTCAGATTGTGGCGGCCATAATCGCTCGTAAGGAATATTCTAATCGAAAGGTCCCGCTTTTTATACCCTTCGAACAGTGAGAGCACCCTCCAAAGGCGCGCCCCTTTGTCAGTCAAAATTGGATTCCTTAGCAACAAAAATAAGCAATGACACCGATAATGACCATGCATCAGAACCCTAGTCTTAACCGCTTCAAACTAGGGAACAACGAATAGAAGATTAGGAATCGCATAGATAAAGGCTAACTAACTCATTTTTTCCTTGTTTCAAGTTCATCCTCGATGGATAAAGCCGAGTGTTGTCACTATCAACAAGGCATAAAAAATGAACAAGGACTAGCCCATGCATTATCTGTCAAAAAACCCGAAAACGTATCTATTGTGCGCCGGCCTTAAGACTAGGACTAAGATGCGTTCCTTAGATTACTGAAAAATCCTGTTCCCCTAGCAGTCATATAACTGATGTAAGAACTCAGCACTCACCAACTACCTACTCGGAGATCAAACATACAGCACCCGGTCGACTCAGGCGACAAGAGCAAGCTCCGGAACACCCAGGGTCGGCTAGCTACCGGGTAATCAGAGGGTTTCGCGATACAAAAACGAAGAACTTTCACTTTTCTTTAGATGCTTTTATTTGCCACTTTCTGTGTTGGGTGCGTGTTGTTCTGTGTTCATAATTTCGTGTAATATGTGTCGTGTAGCCTAATCGCGTTGTTTACTGTACCGGTACATACCGCTGCTGCCGTTGATGGTGAATCGGGATGGCCGACACAGTGACTCCTGTCCTACTGTGCGGCCGGAACTCTCGGCAGATTGGCGAAGCGAGCGGATGACAGGCCAGCGGGCGTTGCTGGACGATGGGATGGCAGGCGTCGTCCTTCGTTGGCACGATCGGCCGACCGTGGCAAGGCCACCTTGGTCAAGCCGAGAAGGGAAAACTATTTTGCGATTATGGCCTACGTTTGGCCAGATAGTAGTGTTTCGGCTCGGAAACTGTTCCAATATTTCTCGAGCCGGCCGTGTGCTGACGGATGACCTTTTAAGGTCCAATATAAAAAGAGGTCCTATCGGACGAATACGTAGCTAATTTACGGTTTTTGGTGCAGTGTATTTAGTTACCTGAACGTTAAATTTCCCTAGCGCACACTAGCTGTTGC
Organism: Ochlerotatus camptorhynchus; assembly: GCF_037179485.1. NCBI lineage: Eukaryota > Metazoa > Arthropoda > Insecta > Diptera > Culicidae > Ochlerotatus > Ochlerotatus camptorhynchus. Next base: position 151,209 of record NW_027040689.1, on the reverse strand, counting down.
TATGGGGGGGGGGGTCCTGGTTCACGTTCAAAAACAGCACTTAGCTAATCACTGCACTTAGCTAATTAAAATGCGTCTTAGCACACGGACGCCTGATATTAAAAGAGGCCGATTTTGGGCAATGGCCGTTCTTTCTCCCAGTTTTCCTTCATCCCGTCATCCCGTCATCCTTGTTTGTATAGTTGTTTGTAGCTCTATGGTGGACATAACGTAACGGCACAACATTTTCACAGCGGTACAGAACCCTATCACTTCTGTGGTATACTGCTGTTTTTGCACAAGAAACGTGAAGGTTCTGAATATATAACATAAATGACAAAAACCTATGAATTTGTGACCAAACGGTTACAGTCATGACTAGGTTTCGGCGGTAGATCATACATCCCGTAACGTACCACGAAAAGGTGATCGACCCACATTACGGCACAGCACTTTCCTTACTCGAAACTCTTGAATAAAATAACATAAATAAAATATGTATACTGTTTTGTGTTGGATTCAGACCGTGTATAATACCAACAATCAATACGAACTAACGATTTTAAATTGGCGCACTACTTGACTAGCCTATTGGTCCCAAGCAAACGATTAACGTACCCCATTCTAGTCGAAATTCTACTACTACACTATGTTTGTTTTGATTCGCTATGAAAGTTTGACAGATAAAATGAGGGGTTAGTGGATTTTCCTATGTTTCGAGGGGTGAATCGATTAGCATGGGACCGAAGATAGTACCAGAGCTGAGCCAAAAAGTTGAGCTCTTTATTTCGGGACCTTCTAGTCTTAGAGTTACTTCTATGATAATACCATAGAGGTAACTCTAAGACCACTGGGTCCCGAAGAAAATCATTATTATTTTTGGCTCACTCAGTACCAGAACAACGGTCCCAAGCAGTCCCAAGCTATTTCACTCACCCCTGCATGTTCTGCATGAATCCACACACCCCTGATGTTATCTGTCAAACTTTCATAGCGAATCAAAACAAACATAGTGTAGTAATAGAATTTCAACTAGAATAGGGTACGTTAATCGTTTGCTTGGGACCAATAGGCTACTAAAGTGGTGAGCCAATTTAAAATCGTTAGTTTCGTATTGATTGTTGATAATACCATGTTGAAAATATTATCCGAACATTTTAAAATAATATACACAAACAATGGGATATGGATTGGCAAATGTATTTTATCTGTCACTAACTAAAATATTTATTAAAGTTCGAATAAAAACAATTATGTGTCTCACACATTAATTTCATTTGCACAATCACATTGCAAAAATTTAAACGAAATATGATAAATTTTCTTAAGGAAATTTGTGTGTTTGAATTAAAGCAACTACAGCGTTAGCAGACTTTAAGAGTTAAATAACACGTTTCAGTTAATGGTGATTCGCTTTAAGCAAACGTTGAGTGTACTGCAAGAATATATTTTTATAATAATGTTTCATAATACGTACAGGTTCTGTGTTGAAATTAAAATGTATTCATCCGTCCAATAAATAAAACCTGTCCATTTCGTCTTAAAGTACACTGGAAAGGATGATCGACTATAAATCGACGGCGGCGACGAACTATCATACAGTAGTTTACAGCAGTTAAACCTGAAAAGTAATACAATGTTTTAGTAAATTAGAAAACGATTTTTTACAAAATCTTTTTATATTTTCATCTGACTTTATCTTAATCGCAAACTTAATTAAATACAGCACATCGGACGTGCTCGCTAGCATAGTTTTGTTTTTACCATTTATGTTTACTGAGCAGATTAGATCTTAAATTAACTTCCTGCTGTTTATGTCACACAATAAGTATCAAAATCCTGATTTACCGATCGTATAACTATCCACAATGAATTCAGTTCATAATAACTAATCATCCAATAAACACAATCACCATTTCCAAAATGTTCTTTATTCAAGAAAATAATCTACGGAGATTCCAGCAAACAATTTTAACTGATTAAAATCTGAATATCAACATTTTTCCAAAAATATCGAAGCGAGAACAGAAATAAATAATTGGTTCCGAATTATCAGAGACCTACAAATAATAGTCAGGATGAGAGAATATACACACTAATAGAGTCAGTACGGTTTTACTGAGTTTTTGAATTGCGGAACTGTTCGGTAAAAGTTTAAAAATCTGTGTAAAATTTATTAATGAGAAAATTTGTTCTGAACTTGTACATACTTAGTTCTGTTAACCCCATTTAATGATAGAAAATAAAATTGATCGATTTCATTGATTCCTTACGGATAACGGTCATTTGAATTTTACCGACTTTTTCAGCAATTCAAAAACCCAGTAAAAAAATACTGACTCCTGTAAAACAATCTTAGTGTGTATGGAGCAGTGTTGGCAAAATCAGAAATCAATTGATATTTTTCCGCTCTCATGCACTCGCAATATTGGAACAAAATATCATGCTTGATATTGATTTTACAAGCTCCTTTGATAATGCTGTGGCTAAGTTTATTAACGTCTCTTTAAACAGTTCCCTTGCAAGAGGAGAATTTAGTTCATTCGAGACGGCTTTGATATTGCGAGACTTTTCACAACGTGTAAAAATCATGCTGAGAGTTGACACAACAATGATTCCGTTGCACATCGTTTTCTTAGAAAGAGAAAGTATAGTTTGCTATCTTTTTTTACTCTTTAACGATGGCAGACACGAAGTGACTGCTGCCAGCCATTATGGAAGTTTCGAAGGTCTTTGTTATAATTTTTGATAATACGCGAGAATTCCGGTTCAACCTGATATGCTGACAGAATATTCAATAGATTTAATTTCAATTTTTAATCATTTGAATTTTTTTGGCATGATTCCTGATCAACGCTATATTTTGATGAGAAAATGTATGGAGAATTCGATTTCAATTTCCGATCACCTGATATTGAGAGAATTTTCAATTTAAATTTAAATTTCTGATGATTTGACGATCTTCGACATGATGCCTCAATGAATATAATTAGAAGAATTGCTGATCAATTTGATTTGATGAGGGAATATATGGAGTACTCGATTTCAACTTTCTATTATTTGCAGGTCTTTGCTATAATCTCTGATAATTTCGCAGAATTCCTGATATGGTGAGATAATATTCAAAGGATTTACTTCAATTTCTTTTTTCCCCTGATTTGTTTTTCATCGATCTTGTTTTCCTTACTGAGTACCAATGCTACCGACGCAAAGGATTTCAATTTCTTCTGACCGAAGATCTTCAGAAGAATTTCTGATCAATTTGATATGTTAAGGAAATATATGGAGAACTCGAATTTAATTTTTCTATTAGCCGAAGGTCTTCGATGTAATTTCTGATAATTTGGAAGAATTCCTGATCGACATGATATGGAGGGATAATATACAACATGATTCCTGGTCATCCTTATATTTTGAAAATACATACTAACTGACCAAATATCTTCAGAAGAATATTGGGAACTCGATTTCAGTTTCCAATCAGTCGTAGGTCTTCTTCTCGCAACGAGCTGTCTTCGGACGCGGACGCATTTGCATTTTGGTCCGCAAGTAATTTGTATAGGGTAAACGCTCCTATAGTTGCGGTACGTTAGAAGCGTTAGGTTCCTATAGTTGTGTATGGAGACTCCGTACACAACTATAGGAACCTAACGCTTCTAACGTACCGCAACTATAGGAGCGTTTCCCCTATACCTATATAATTTTTTTTTACACTTCGACAACGATGCGTGTGGGTCTCGCTGGCCATTTGTCCCTTATAGTATCGCGTCGAATATTTAAAACATAAGCAGTTATGCCGTGAAATGTTATATCATGCAGCATCAACGACGACCGCTTTCTATGGAAGTGCGAATTTTGCAACAAAAAATACCATGCTGCCTGTGTCGGAGTACAGCGACAACGGGAGCATTTCATCACGGCATTCATGGTGCCTATGTGTGCTGACTGCCAGCACATTTTACCGAAGGAAGTCGACGTAGGGAAGCTGCTTCATCAACAGGAGCAACTTGTGGAAGCAATCCACTCACAAACGGACACGAATCACCGCATTGCTGCTGACCTAAAAAAATTCTGCTTAGTATCAGAATTATTCGACAGCATTGAGCACCTGCTCAATGACGTGAAAGAAACGTTGGCATTAATAAATAAGAACTAAAATAACATGTGCAGCGCGGTCGGCCAGCATATGAAAACGTGTGATTCACAAGCGCACGCGACAATAACCGGCATCAACGAATCAAATTCGTTGATGTAACAAAAAATTACAAAATTACTTGACGAACGGCTATCGGCACTTTCAATAAAAGGGGCCGATTCATCACCTCATCATCATCATCCAGAGCCGAAACTTCTGGAAATTCTTGAGGAAGTGAAATTTGTATCTGGGGCTGTTTCTAGTCTTCAGATAAATGCTGCAGAACCTCATCAGAAGACCATGGAGGAAGAATTAGCTTCCAGTACACAAAAATACAATATCTCCAAAAACTGACCATTCATCTCCTGGATGGCGGTTTTTAGGCAACAAATGGCACTGGAAGCAGGACTGGTCTAGATTTGACGCAAAACAACGGACTCGCAGGTTGCAGGAGAAAGCTGCTGAAAAAGCGAAACGCAGCAGAAAACGTCGAAAACAACAACAAATCCACACCAGCAGTACCAGAAACATCATCCAAGGAAATGAATACAGCCGCGCCAAGGGATCGGACAAGTAACTACTGGCCACAGCGTAAGTACAATTTGCTGGTCCGCCATTGACCACCGACCACCCAATTGCAGCCCTCTCGTTCCCCAAATTTATCAACTTCAGGAAGGGTGAAACCTACAACCAATACCGAACAGAAAAGCAGGTCGAGGGGGACGACTCTATCTACGATGCAGAAAAGATTGTGTTGCGTTGAGGCTACTGCGCGCACGCTGAGTAGATAGAAAGAAGATTGATGACGATTCTGAAGATTTCCAGCAAAAAGATGATGCACGATGCAAGTAGATGTGACACATGAAAGAAGTCTTTTCGAAGATTGATTTGCTGGTGTGCTATTTGTTGAGCATCAAAACTTGAGATTTAAATGTGTCGCCCCCCTCGAAGCCAAGCAGGTATACAATACAACAACAAGACTGAAACGCCGTCATCACTTCTGCAATCAAATACAGCATCTGGATAGTCACTCGACCCTATTCACCCACCCATCGTAAGCTTGACGCAGCAATCATTTGCGTGAAATCAATGTATGAAAACAGATTCTTGGCGCCAGTAGTGGTGTAGTGGTAAGCGTGATTGCCTCTCACCCTAGCAGGCCTGGGTTCAATCCCAGTCAGCGCCACCGGGATGTTCTGAGGCCATGGTTACTTGGGGGTGCCTTCGGGCAAGTTTTTGTATACTTTTTGGCCAATTTTTTATGCTAATTAAATTAGGGTGGTCCCTATGGTTATTGAGATCAACAAAGTTTTTAGTTATTTGAGATAGACCAGCGGAATGTTCTACAAAGTTGTTTGAAACAACTGCTGAAGATGCAAATTGTCTATCGCTAATGGTTCTTGTTTTAAACTGTATTTAAAAAGTTAACTTGGGGTGACACCTAGAGAATCGGTTTTTTTTCCTGGATTTGTTTTCCGTGCTGAGCACCAATGCTACCGATGCCAGGGAAGCAGCTCCCACACCTGGACCCTACCTATCGACCCACCAACTCATGAACCGGGAACCAACGGCTTTACTTCCCTTCCTGAAGGAAAGCGTGATCAGAGATGTTATCCCGAAAAAAATAACAACAAAAATATATTAAAAAACAATGTAGCAATAAGACGAAAATTATTGTCTTAACAATGATTTATATTGTTACGTCTACAATAAATTTACCTTGATTTATGTTGTACTAAACAGTAAATTTCATGGTAGATGGAAAATTTACAATAAAAAAGGGGGGTTATTAAGTATCTTAACAATTAAATTTTCGTGATTTCCCCATATATTGTTTTTTCAATAACATTATATATTATTGTTATTTTACTGTTGGTTGACGAATTTATTGATTAAAAAAAATAACAGTGTACTTTAGAGTGTATGTGTTGGCTTGACAGATCTACTTTATCGACTTTAAAAATAAATCGAAAAAATAAAACATCGCCCGGGAAGGAAAGGTGGTGGTACGTCTGTTACGGGTGGTCCTTTTTTTTACTAGTTATGGATCGAGATTCGATCCGCAACTTGTGAGAAATACAGGCCAACTCCCCTGCGCTCGATATCCCTAGGTCACGTCGTTGATAAGTTAATGCATTCGACTGGAGAGAATCGCCCATGAAATATGCTTCCACCTGATAGTTCCTTCCTGACATCTTCAAGTGGTGGATTTTTTTTTATTATTATTGTATGATTATTGACTGCACGGAAAAGGTCTGCATTAAGTGGGATTTAGATAAGGCAGGTGAGTTGAATTCAACTCAAACCGATCTGGTCGTAGGCGTTCAATTGACTTGGCAACGAATAGAGCAAGTCCGATTTCGGTCAGATTTCTGGACTTTCATTTCGCAGTTCGACTCAAGTTCAAGTGAGTTGAACGCTGAATTTAATCATCTTAACCCAGCTTTAGAGAGGGTCTAGGATAAGAGATGAGCGGACGCGGTCTGGCTAGTTTTGAGCCAAACGAACTGTCAAAGCCAGAGCCATACGAGCAGCACCTATCTTGATTATATTGGCAGTGTTGCTGACCCTCTCTGCATGCTTCAATCAGATTTATTTTTATTGTTCGTGAAGTAACCCACAATGAAAACACACCAATATTTAATGTAACAACAATTTTTATTGTAATAGATTTGTTCATTATTGTTCATGATTGAATCATGTTAACAATAAAATAAATGAAAAATACGATAAAAATCATTGTAAAAATATTTTACTATGTACATTCATTGTACAACTAGGTAGCAGTTTTGCCGTTTTCGGAAGGGTACAACCACAAACGAAGTGACAGACGGAGCGGCTCGAAAACTTTGGTGACTAACCTGCTATTGCAATTTTTCAGTGTACCACATGGCAACACCACTACTACTGGATTGTACCACATGGCAACACTACTACTGATTGAACTAGCATTTTCACCAAATGTACTAGAATGTTTTGGTTCTATCTCTTTCACTCTACTCAAAACTGAAATGCACAAAAAAATGACAAAATGATACGCACTCTTTGCACACTGTCAAAGAATCATTGTACACAAAATCAACTTTGTTCAAATCAAAACAAAAAAACTAACCCATCTGGTGGAAGATGGCACAAGCTTCCAAGAAAATTCTATTACAGTGAACCACATTATTTAAATGGATTTCTTTGCCAGTTAGTCGTCTGTCACTTCGTTTGTGGTACAACATTATAACAATCATTTTTATTGTCCACAATAAATATTAATGTTAGAGCATTGTTCCCACTGAAAATTTCACTGGTTTTTTTTTTCGGGATGCCTCAGAACATCTCAGCGGCGCCGACTGGGATTGAACCCAGACCTGCTGGTAATCACGCTTACCACTACACCACCGGCCGCTTTTTGTATTCCTAAATACGGCTTTAGGATCATTGTGACTGATTTTCCCTTTTCTTTACTCTGTTAACACCTCCAGATTCTCCTACGCCGGTTTCTTACTGGTTCAAATCGATCATTTCCAGGACTTTTCCGCCCTCAATAATTTCCACCAATCCCATCAAGGTGAGTATTCTCGACGTTAAACTGCTGCAATATGTGTTTCAACTTATCCCACTATATGGAGTTAAATAAAATGATAAACTAAACATCAGAATTGTATCCTTATAAAAATGTAAGTTTTAGCACAAACGAAGTGACAGACGACTAACTGACGAAGAAATCCATTTAAATAATGTGGTTCACTGTAATAGAATTTTCTTGGAAGCTTGTGCCATCATCCACCAGATGGGTTAGTTTTTTTGTTTTGATTTGAACAAAGTTGATTTTGTGTACAATGATTCTTTGACAGTGTGCAAAGAGTGCGTGTCATTTTGTCATTTTTTTATGCATTTCAGTTTTGAGTAGAGTGAAAGAGATAGAACCAAAACATTCTAGTACATTTGGTGAAAATGCTAGTTCAATCTAGTAGTAGTGTTGCCATGTGGTACAATCCAGTAGTAGTGGTGTTGCCATGTGGTACACTGAAAAATTGCAATAGCAGGTTAGTCACCAAAGTTTTCGAGCCACTCCGTCTGTCACTTCGTTTGTGGTTTTAGTGTTCTCATGCATAATTCTATATTCTTTTCATAAAACACTGGAGTCGCTTTTTACGCGGGTGATACGTCCCGCGTAAAAAAAAACCGCGTAAATTCCGGAATCCGCGTAAAAAAAAACCGCGTAAATTCCGAAATCCGCGTAAAAAAAAAAACCGCGTAAAAAAAGACCGTGTAAGAAAAAACCGCGTAAAAAGCGATATACCGCGTAAATTCCGAAATCCGCGTAAAAAAAAACCAAAAACCGCGTAAATTCCGGAATCCGCGTAAAAAAAAACCGCGTAAATTCCGAAATCCGCGTAAAAAAAACCGCGTAAAAAAAACCGTGTAAAAAAAACCGCGTAAAAAGTGACTCCAGTGTAGAAGACGCGTTCACGAAACTTTTGATGCAACTTATCGTTATTATTTGTCCTTTTTCCTGTTTAACTGTGAAAAACCGATTTAACTTGCCCTGATGTCCCTTATATATTATTACATGTACAACAACCTACTTTATTCAACTTGACACTCGGACACACACTTGCCATTAGCCTTGTGGAAGCCCTTGATCCTACACGAAACGAAAATCAATTATTTTATTCTTGTGTTTCACTTATACATTTTTGCCAAAACATCAGCCTTATACCACAAACGAAGTGACAGACGGAGCGGCTCGAAAACTTTGGTGACTAACCTGCTATTGCAATTTTTCAGTGTACCACATGGCAACACCACTACTACTGGATTGTACCACATGGCAATACTACTATTGGATTGAACTAGCATTTTCACCAAATGTACTAGAATATTTTGGTTCTATCTCTTTCACTCTACTCAAAACTGAAATGCATAAAAAAATTACAAAATGATACACACTCTTTGCACACTGTCAAAGAATCATTGTACACAAAATCAACTTTGTTCAAATCAATACAAAAAAACTAACCCATCTGGTGGATGATGGCACAAGCTTCCAAGAAAATTCTATTACAGTGAACCACATTATTTTAATGGATTTCTTCGCCAGTAAGTCGTCTGTCACTTCGTTTGTGCTTATACATTCCATAAGACAAACCACATAGGTCCTATATTAATGCATACAAGGTATGTGTGAACGCTTATACATTTCATTTGACACATGATCTTCATTAGCTTTTTGCAAGGCGTCTGCTTATTAGTTGACTTATACATTTTATGAATAATCAGCAATAGAAATTTGCCAAAAGGTATAAGGAGATTTCTATCCGTGTATCATCGCTGTCCCCGCTGCCAGCCCTGCGTTTGAGTTAGGAGAGGAGGTCTTCCAAACTCCAACCGTGCAAGTACAATCAGCAAGCAACAACTTCTCTGTCTGGAAAATTCTTGCTTTCCAGAGTGCCATCGTATATGTCTGCTCTTCGACAATTGTGGGCTGAAAATGACATTAACAGTATACCAGCCCCACCATGCCAGAAGTCGAGATGCACCACAGAAAATTCACCGGTAGCATCTGTTGTATCGAGCATTTAATATTTCTCTGGTGTACACCAATGTGGAAAAGTAGCACCTTTAATATATATCTTGACAGTATGATACCTGACGTGGAAATACTTTGTACCTAAAAAGAGAGAATAAATTAAAAGAATCAGTTATATTCCGGCTATCACCGCGTTCAGAAGTCTGATATTCGAAGCTACCCGCTTAAAGTTTAGAGTCTACAGCATCCAGATCCTCTGATCTAGTCCTGTCTAAGAGTGACGGCGTACACCATTTGATGAATCAACTTCTGTTTGTTTACTGGGACGCATTTCCAATGGCATCATGGAAGCCCCCGAGCCCCCCATCACAGTCGAGCCGTTCCTGCCAGCGACCTGCAGCCGTCAGGCCCTGTGTGCGGGCCTGGTGAAGGGGTCTTCCAACCACTCGTTTACGGCAACCTTTCCGCATAAATGCGAAACATTACTTGACCTTTTCAAAAATGGTTAAAAATTGTTTATAATTTCTGCTAAACTTTAACTGAAATGGTTATGGAACTTTACACGAACGTTTGTGTGATAAAGTTTTAACCTTATGTATTAGGCTTGGCATTAGGTTTATTTTTTGGAAGTGAACCTTACAAATAATGAGTTGTTAAGAACCATTACCATTCCAAATTCTTGTTTTCTCCACACATTTAAAAAAAAGGACTTTTTATTTATGATTTTATAACTTTAATGGTAATGGCTATGGTAGTCAGTAAGGTCCATGCATGTTTTTGTAACATCGATCAACGTTTTGTGGAACATATCGCGAATTGGTTGCCTGTAAATTATTGATTACCATTGCGCAATATTGTCGCACTTATGTTAAATCCTCATTTGGTAACGGTTGAAGCGCGCCGCTCATAAGCGCGCTGCAACCGCGCCCATAAGGATTATACACAGGTGTGTATCTTAGATAGTATTTTTTATGCTCGATTTTATGGCAGCGGCTTGAGGAGCGAATCCTGGATAAAGACCCGCCGTGTTAAATCAATGGACACAGTCGTATGACCATAAACAGAAAACAGATAGTATAATCCCATTTTGAGAAATTATCCTGCCACATACAATCCACGTATTTACGTAAAGTGGACCGATAATACAAAACCATATACATGGACCTTACTGGCTACCATAACCATTAAAGTTCTCAAACGATAGGTAAAAAGCTTCTAATATAGTTCTCTTTTCGAAAATGTAAGGATAAAAAAAACTATTCAAGGTAATGGTTAACAACCCATTATTTGTAAGCTCCACTTCCAAAAAACCATAAAACAAAAGGTTAAAACTTTATCACACAAACCTTTATATAAAATTCCATAACCATTTCAGTTAAAGTTAAGCAGATATTATAAACAGTCGATTCGTCAGCAGAAATTTCCCACACTATCGAAACGCTCTACTATGTTCCCTGTTTTCAAGAAAGGAGATAAATGCAAAATGGAAAACTACCGTGGGATTACCTAGCTCAGGGCGAGGCTCGGGGTTAAATCTAAGGTGTTTGAGTCCCTGATAAATGAGAGATTGTTTGTTTTTGCAAGCATTACATAAATACATGTCAACATGGCTATCGCAACTGATGCTGATAATGTACTGAAACTTTCTTTCAAACAGCAGGGCGAAACTTGATTAACACGAATTTAATGATTAAAAAAAAATAACCTCGATTACTCCCCCGAAGGGACGCATCTGCTCCCGCAAACAATGCATCCGATCCCCAATCCGGCGCAACCGGCATCCCGCCCACACATACCAACACCACCATCAGAAAGTGGAATTTTATACATTTTTGCCAAAACATCAGCCTTATACCACAAACGAAGTGACAGACGGAGCGGCTCGAAAACTTTGGTGACTAACCTGCTATTGCAATTTTTCAGTGTACCACATGGCAACACCACTACTACTGGATTGTACCACATGGCAATACTACTATTGGATTGAACTAGCATTTTCACCAAATGTACTAGAATATTTTGGTTCTATCTCTTTCACTCTACTCAAAACTGAAATGCATAAAAAAATTACAAAATGATACACACTCTTTGCACACTGTCAAAGAATCATTGTACACAAAATCAACTTTGTTCAAATCAATACAAAAAAACTAACCCATCTGGTGGATGATGGCACAAGCTTCCAAGAAAATTCTATTACAGTGAACCACATTATTTTAATGGATTTCTTCGCCAGTAAGTCGTCTGTCACTTCGTTTGTGCTTATACATTCCATAAGACAAACCACATAGGTCCTATATTAATGCATACAAGGTATGTGTGAACGCTTATACATTTCATTTGACACATGATCTTCATTAGCTTTTTGCAAGGCGTCTGCTTATTAGTTGACTTATACATTTTATGAATAATCAGCAATAGAAATTTGCCAAAAGGTATAAGGAGATTTCTATCCGTGTATCATCGCTGTCCCCGCTGCCAGCCCTGCGTTTGAGTTAGGAGAGGAGGTCTTCCAAACTCCAACCGTGCAAGTACAATCAGCAAGCAACAACTTCTCTGTCTGGAAAATTCTTGCTTTCCAGAGTGCCATCGTATATGTCTGCTCTTCGACAATTGTGGGCTGAAAATGACATTAACAGTATACCAGCCCCACCATGCCAGAAGTCGAGATGCACCACAGAAAATTCACCGGTAGCATCTGTTGTATCGAGCATTTAATATTTCTCTGGTGTACACCAATGTGGAAAAGTAGCACCTTTAATATATATCTTGACAGTATGATACCTGACGTGGAAATACTTTGTACCTAAAAAGAGAGAATAAATTAAAAGAATCAGTTATATTCCGGCTATCACCGCGTTCAGAAGTCTGATATTCGAAGCTACCCGCTTAAAGTTTAGAGTCTACAGCATCCAGATCCTCTGATCTAGTCCTGTCTAAGAGTGACGGCGTACACCATTTGATGAATCAACTTCTGTTTGTTTACTGGGACGCATTTCCAATGGCATCATGGAAGCCCCCGAGCCCCCCATCACAGTCGAGCCGTTCCTGCCAGCGACCTGCAGCCGTCAGGCCCTGTGTGCGGGCCTGGTGAAGGGGTCTTCCAACCACTCGTTTACGGCAACCTTTCCGCATAAATGCGAAACATTACTTGACCTTTTCAAAAATGGTTAAAAATTGTTTATAATTTCTGCTAAACTTTAACTGAAATGGTTATGGAACTTTACACGAACGTTTGTGTGATAAAGTTTTAACCTTATGTATTAGGCTTGGCATTAGGTTTATTTTTTGGAAGTGAACCTTACAAATAATGAGTTGTTAAGAACCATTACCATTCCAAATTCTTGTTTTCTCCACACATTTAAAAAAAAGGACTTTTTATTTATGATTTTATAACTTTAATGGTAATGGCTATGGTAGTCAGTAAGGTCCATGCATGTTTTTGTAACATCGATCAACGTTTTGTGGAACATATCGCGAATTGGTTGCCTGTAAATTATTGATTACCATTGCGCAATATTGTCGCACTTATGTTAAATCCTCATTTGGTAACGGTTGAAGCGCGCCGCTCATAAGCGCGCTGCAACCGCGCCCATAAGGATTATACACAGGTGTGTATCTTAGATAGTATTTTTTATGCTCGATTTTATGGCAGCGGCTTGAGGAGCGAATCCTGGATAAAGACCCGCCGTGTTAAATCAATGGACACAGTCGTATGACCATAAACAGAAAACAGATAGTATAATCCCATTTTGAGAAATTATCCTGCCACATACAATCCACGTATTTACGTAAAGTGGACCGATAATACAAAACCATATACATGGACCTTACTGGCTACCATAACCATTAAAGTTCTCAAACGATAGGTAAAAAGCTTCTAATATAGTTCTCTTTTCGAAAATGTAAGGATAAAAAAAACTATTCAAGGTAATGGTTAACAACCCATTATTTGTAAGCTCCACTTCCAAAAAACCATAAAACAAAAGGTTAAAACTTTATCACACAAACCTTTATATAAAATTCCATAACCATTTCAGTTAAAGTTAAGCAGATATTATAAACAGTCGATTCGTCAGCAGAAATTTCCCACACTATCGAAACGCTCTACTATGTTCCCTGTTTTCAAGAAAGGAGATAAATGCAAAATGGAAAACTACCGTGGGATTACCTAGCTCAGGGCGAGGCTCGGGGTTAAATCTAAGGTGTTTGAGTCCCTGATAAATGAGAGATTGTTTGTTTTTGCAAGCATTACATAAATACATGTCAACATGGCTATCGCAACTGATGCTGATAATGTACTGAAACTTTCTTTCAAACAGCAGGGCGAAACTTGATTAACACGAATTTAATGATTAAAAAAAAATAACCTCGATTACTCCCCCGAAGGGACGCATCTGCTCCCGCAAACAATGCATCCGATCCCCAATCCGGCGCAACCGGCATCCCGCCCACACATACCAACACCACCATCAGAAAGTGGAAATTTTCCCCTATCTGATAGCGGCGCTAGCACGCACGGGCGAGCCACCAGCCACACCAAACCGACCATCAAACGCACTCCCACAAAAGCAGACACGTCCATAGAACTTTGAGACCAGGGCGCAATCGCCTTTGCCAGCAAACACGCCAATCAACGATCCCTCGCGAACCAAAGCTCATCCTCAAAAACCAACAACACAAACAGATAGAGGCATGATTCCTCTATCACTTGATATAGTTTTTTTTAGAGACTGAGCCCTTATCCGCGAGCAATCGGCGACCAACGCGTCTGCCCACAAAACCAACAACGCCCAAATCTCAAAGCGTCCGGACGTCCCCTTGAAAATGCAATCGAGAAATGTATAAGAACAATCTTCAACTGGAACGTACTCACCAAATAAATCTATCCGGTAGCACGTTCCCGATGCTTATTTTTCTCTCGCTAACCCGTCGTCGTTGAACGAAAAAAAAGGACTCGGTGAGCAATTTTGTGTAACGGAATTTTCACTGCAAATCAACCGCGAATTCACGAATTTCACCACACCCAATGTTACTCCTTTTGATGTAGAACTACGTCTTTGTCGACTATACTAGGGTGCAAATCAAAAAATATGTGTGGTGAATGAGTGTTAGGTTTTGAACGCTTGTAACTTTGTCATTTATAGATGAAATTAAAATCCAAATACGCCAATCGATAGGATATTACATTACGAACCTGTTGAAATAAATATTTTTCCAATTTTTCTGTAATGAAACTTTTTTTTTTTTTTTTTCTCTTTATTTTTGTGATTTTTAGCCGTAGGCTAGTTCATCACATTTGATAATCGAGGGTCAGGCTTAGGGCCTGCCTCGAAAGAAAGCGTTTCAGTCTATCATTACATAACGTACAACTGGCTCTGATTACCCACCAAAAGGGACAGACAACATTTTAAAAAACTTAATGTAAAGTGGGAGTTACATCGGGACTGTGGTGAGGAATGGATGCGCGAACAAGGTAGAGCTCCACCGTAAGAGACAGTGCCCCAGTCCGGCAGAGATACCCCGACGGCAGGAAAATAGGAAGGTGAAAGAACACGGACAGCGCAGCCCACGACGAGAGGGCTAGATTTGGTTGTATAGGTGAGCGTCCTTCAAGAATGCAATCAGCGCAGTCAACGTCGAGGGGTCGTTGCCAAGTAGCTCCCTGATGCTCTCTGGGAGTCAGTGTTGTTCGCGTAGCCTCTGAAACTCTGGGCAGACACACAGCACGTGTTCCACCGAGGCAGGGATGCTGCAGATTGGACAAACCTTGTGGAAGGGTGTCCCACCAAAATTGTGGGAAATCCTCGCATGGCCGATCCGGAGTCTTGAGATAATCCGCTGGTCTTTGTACTTGTGGCTGTCTTGCCAAGGTCGTACGGTTTCTTTGATTTTTCTCTGTAATGAAACTTTTGAAACTGTACAAATGATAATTTTATCACTGATTTCATGAAATAAGCCTTTTTCCCAAACCCAGTCATCATAAACGAATACCACTTGGTTGCACATCATCCTGCTTGAACCTGAAAAGATATAAATCAGCGCTGCTCTCATGCCTCTGCTCATTACCGCTTCGGACGGCGTGGCACTAGGTCCTGCATCAAGCAGGACTAGGTCAGCGGCTAAAGGTGGATCATGGCGTGTCCACCACAATGAGGAATGAGACTTGAAAAAACGTGCATGTAAAACCCCTTCCTGCTTAACAATCCCCTCCTCCTCCCCCTTAAGAATAACCAGAAAAAGACATGGACTTTGACGATCATTTTTTTTTCGGGAAATAAATTTTAAGCAAACCCTAATGATGTATGAATAATTAATTTTTTACATGCAGAGCCAACATTTTCAAAAAAAATATTGCTTAATAGGAGACATACACTGGATGAATTACCAACAACTGACTGTACAACATATCTGGTACCTTTATATATGCAATTATATTAACATCCAAACTCGCATCCAAAGTCCATCCTTTTTTACATATCCGCCCCATTCATAAAAAACGGCGGGAAATCCTGAACCTGAAAAGATATTAAACAGCGCTGCTGTCATGCGTTTGCTCATTGTCGCTTCGGACGGCGTGGCACTTGGTCCTGCAGCAAGTAGGACCAAATCAGCGGCTAAAGGTGGATCACGGCGTAACCACAATGAGGAAAAATAATTATGTAAACCCCCTCCCTCTTTCACAACAACCTCTCCCCCTCCCCCCTTCACAACAATCTCCCCCCCCCCTGAACAACCTCTCCTTACCCCCCCCCCCCCCACTCATCAACAACCTTTCCTAACCCCCCCTTCCCCACCCCACTCATCATCAACCTTCCCCCCCCCCCCACCCCGCAAAAATAACCCGAAAAAGACATGGACCTTGACGATCACTTTTTTTCGGGAAATAAATTTTAAACAAACCCCTATTATTAGTTAAAACAAGTTTTTCCCTTAATTTCTTCCCACACCGAAACTTTCAAATTTGAACACAAATTGCTCGAAAGATATGTTCAATGACATTCAGTTGGTGAATTACACGCAACTGACTGTGAAACTTGACTTAAATGATCTATATTTCTTGAATTTGTGTGGTTTACATGTATAACTTGTCAAGTGACACAGATGCGTCTTTTCAACTTTAGTTCCTGTGAAATTTCAATTATTATTAATTACAGTTCCTAGTCCTATCAGGCCTGTTTTAGAGAATGACCACATTGGTGGGATTGGTTTGTTTGAAAATTTGAAAAAGGAGACTACTTATAACTACTATTTACAACTACAACTAACCTACAACTACTATATACACCTAATCTACTATATACAAATTGCTTATCAAAGCATGTTCTGATAAATTACATTTTTGTGCAAATTTAGTCTTAATTTCGTTAATTCTGGAATCTATTTTGGCATTGCCTGCCTCTTCGTGTAAATTTGTTATTCTAGTGTCAAAAGGACGATCGAGTACCATCCTCAGCACTCTATTCTGAGCGACCTGGATTTTGTTCGTGTGAGTCTGTGCACATGATTCCCACACCTGAGCTGCGTAGAGGATCGCAGGTGCTATGATTTTTTTGTAGACAGCCAGTTTGTTCACCCTTGAGAGGCGAGATCTGCGGCAAATCAGCGGAAACAGACACCTAACCAAGGTAGAACACTTGACTACAGTTTTCTCTACATGCGAACGGAAGAGGAGCTTTTCATCGAACAACATCCCGAGATAGGTAACTTCGGTAGACCACTCAACCCTTGTGCCATCCATGATTACAGTACAAGATGGAGCCGGTTTCAGTTTGGGCGATTGCCGATGGAGGAACATGATCGCTTGTGTTTTGGTGGCATTGATTTTGATTTTCCACGTGGTGGCATAATCAGCAAAGGCGTTAAGGCATCGTTGAAGTTTGTTCGTTATTTCGTGAGGCATCCTTCCTTTGACGGCTATTGCGGTATCATCTGCGAACAGGAAAAACACGCAACCGTCACCGAGGGGAGGAATGTCGGAAGTGTAAATGCTGTAAAGCAAGGGGCCCAGCAGACTACCTTGCGGGACTCCTGCTGGGATCGAAAACGTGTCTGAGAGACAACCATTCAACGATACCTTAAACGACCTTTGCTGGAGGTAGTTACGGGTGATTTTAACCAGATGTAATGGGAAGTTGAAGTTAAAAAGCTTGTACACAAGTCCGTCATGCCAAACATTGTCAAACGCCTTCTCAACGTCTAACAAGGCCATGGCTGTGGACTTGGATACAGCTTTGTTACTTCGGATGTTATTCATCACCCGTACTAGCTGATGATTGGTGGAGTGCCCCTTTCTGAATCCAAACTGTTCCGGAAGAAGAATGTTGCTTTCCTCGACAAACTTGAGCAAACGATTGAGAATGAGTTTCTCGAACAATTTGCTCAGCGCTGAAAGGAGGCTGATTGGTCTGTAGCTTGAAGACAATGTTGGATCCTTACCGGGTTTGCGGATCGGTATGATTGTTTGCTACTTGCTTCATGGCGGGCGTTCAGGTCGCCCCCAACGATGAATCGGGAGTTAGTACGGGTGATGGCGGTCAGGTCCTTCTTGAATTGGATTCCTAATCCGTTGCTTGCGGTACACTGGCGTGGGCAGTAAACAGCGATGAACCGGACGTTTCCAGTTGGTGATTCCACCTCCACACTAATGGCCTCGATGATAGAAGTGCGGATGTGGGGCAGAGTGCAAAACTTGATTCCCTTTCTGACGATGACCGCTACACCACCCCCCCCTGGAGCTGGTGCGATCAAGCCGGATAATGTTGTGGTGAGGCAACCAGAAGCTGTCACCGGACTTTAGGTGGGTCTCGGTTAGAAGAACCACGTCGATGCTATGCTTGCGGAGGAAGTCGGCAAGCTCAATCTGTTTTGCTCTTACAGAGCAAGCGTTCCAAGTAGCGATGGTTAGCGGTTTAGACACCATACTGGATGATGAACTTACCGAGCACTTGGATCTGTTCGGGCTTATTGCGGCACTTACGTAGAGCACCGGTCATGTTGACGAAAATTTCCATCAGTTCATCCGCTGAAAACAGATCGGGGTTGTTGTTTTGCGCTGGTGGTTGTCTCCAGAATCCAGGGGGGGATGGAGAGCTTTGGCCAGCAGAATCACCAGAAGTTGCTTGAGCGGAATACACCCGCGAATTCACTTGCCTTTGCGGAGGAGCACGAAGAGGCGGGAATACCTCCGTCCGAAATGCCGAGACTTTGTCCTTCTTGCGTCCTGGTTGGTTGTTAGCTGCCGCCTGTTTTCGGATGCGTTTGAAGTCCTCGCGTTTGGAGCACTGTCTGTCGGAACCTTGGTGAGCACCACCACAGTTGGCGCATTTTAACGCCATGGCTTCATCCGCAGGGCAGTCGGAAGTGGCGTGGTCTTGAGCGCAATTGCCGCAGCGTGGCTTAATGTTACAGTTGCGGGTGCCGTGTCCAAAGTTCAGACACCGTTGGCACTGAGTCACATCGCGATGGCCGCCACGGTATGGCTCCCAGCGGACGATGATGCAATTGATGGAGCGGATGGCTTTCAGCGCGTTGAGCGTCACCGTTCCCTTCTGGAAGTGTACCAGGAAAAGGCAATCCGGATACGCCTTCACATTCTCGTCTCTTCTTGTCATCCGATAGACGGCACTTGGGGCCAGCTTGTACCGGTCCCTGATTTCAGCTTCGATAAACTTCGGGTCGAAGTTTGGTAGGCCCCTGATGACGACCTTGAATGGTTTCTCACCGGGAATGTCGTGGGTGAAGAATTCCACCTTGGAAGTCCTCAGGTGGGCGACGACCAAGTCATACTCCGCTTTGGTACGGAGCACCACCTTGGTGCCGACTCTGCCCAACTTGTATTCGGCTTTAACGCCCAGCGTCGCTAGATCCGCGATGAGCTCATTAAGATGAGCATTTTTTACTACCAATGGAGGTAGCTTCACTTTTGCCGCACTCGGGCCGGCAGAATTTTCGTTGTCGATGGTGTCGCCGAAATCACCGATGTCGCTGGCGTTCGTTGCTGTGACGTCATCACGTCCACTCGCACCATCGGACTGGCCTTGGTTTTTCTTCCTCTTCTTGGATCGCTTCACCGTGGCGGAGGTGGTATTCCCAACATCGGTGGGAAGAGTAGCTTACCTATTTGAAATAGGTACACTCGTGCTACACTCACCACTGTTCTTTTCCGCTTTCTCACGGAGCCTGCTCCGGGAGCGCTGTCTTCCCATCACACGATGCGACCGACACTACTGACGACGCGAATAAACGTTTGGAATAACTATCGAACAACTCGACAGAGCGAGCAAATATCGGACTGTACTGCTTGACGAACAAGCAGAGAATCATGACTGATGACCTGACTGTGAAACATATCTGGTGCCTCTATATATGCAATTATATTAACATCCAAAGTACATCCTATTTTACATATTCTGCACAAAAGAAACTTTCTGCTCCGCCCCATTCATAAAAAAACTGCGGGAAATCCTATCAGGGTCTGTACCTGAAAAGATATAAAACAGCGCTGCTGTCATGTGTTTGCTCATTGTCGTTTCGGACGGCGTCCCTAATAAAAAATAACCATAAACGAACGATAACCCAAATCATTGAACTATTCCACAAATGGTTTGGATGATACCCAGAACACGTCGTTAAGCTAATTAACCATACAATTTTTATTAGGGGTGGCACTTGGTCCTGCAGTAAGCAGGACCAAATCAGCGGCTAAAGGTGGATCACGGCGTGACCACAATGAGGAAAAGTAATGATGTAAACCCCCTCCCCATTTCACAACAACCTCTCCCCCTCCCCCCTTCACATCAATATCTCCCCCCTCCTCAACAACCTCTCCTAACTCCCACCCCCACTCATCAACAAATCCCACACATGAGTTGTTGCAACTTGATCAACAAATCAATATCTATGTGTCGGCCACATACTTAATATATGTACATATAAAAACCATGCGTGACCACACATACTATTCATTTGCGTATAAATTTCATGTGTACTTCTGAGTGGATTCTGTTTATGTGTGGTCAAATGAAAATCATGTGGAATTTCACATGGATATTTGTCAAGAAAAATAGTCAACCATAACCGAAACATTGAAATACTTGAAAATTTTAAGATAAAGTATAATAGTCAAAAATACATCATACTGCGGTCGTGTCTAGGACACAACCCTTTAATTTTTTTTACTCTCCCTTAGTCCAAACGTGGAAGGGAACGCTCCCAATGTCGTTTTATGTTTACTCTCTCTGACACTGCATAAACCTTCTAGCATAAAGAAGAAACACGAACAACATGAACGCTAAAAAGTTCATCAGGGTTAAATCCAACTAGGTACATTAGTTTCACCAAATCTAACCTCGGAAAGATTTCAGAAAGCGAGGGGTGGAAAATAGACCTTTTTGACGTTTAATCATTTTTCTCTATCTAGCACACATGGATGAATGGACGGTTTGTTTTCCCAGTAATCTGTTTCCCTCTTGCTCGCACTCGTTCGCTTTAAATGGTACAGTAGTGTGCGCCGATTAAACGTCAAAAAGTTCTATTCCAGCATTGGGTGAATTTTCATTGTCGAGACACGAATAACTCAGCAATGTGCGAAATTCTGGAAACACCTACTTCTTCACAAATAAAAAAAGCCGTGATGTGTAATTTAGAAATCATGCCTCGGTAATTGAAAGTTTATTTTAATTGTTCCCCTAATACCCCGTTCACATTACAGCCTGTATCACGTAATATAGGCTGTCTTGCAATGAGCACTCATACATAGGATTTCCAGTGAAAACTAGATGTATGAGTGCTCATTGCAAGATAGTCAATATTGCATGATATAAGCCATAGTCTGTAAGGGGTATTACCAACAATCAATACGAAACTAACGATTTTAAATTGGCTCACCACTTTAGTAGCCTATTGGTCCCAAGCAAACGATTAACGTACCCTATTCTAGATGAAATTCTATTACTACACTATGTTTGTTTTGATTCGCTATGAAAGTTTGACAGATAACATCAGGGGTGTGTGGATTCTTGCAGAACATGCAGGGGTGAGTGAAATAGCTTGGGACTGCTTGGGACCGTTGTTCTGGTACTGAGTGAGCCAAAAATAATAATGATTTTCTTCGGGACCCAGTGGTCTTAGAGTTACCTCTATGGTATTACGGTGGTGGTACCGACTATCGATGATGGTGGCTTATGGTTTCGGTGGTGATGGTGATTTACGGCGGTGGTACCGACTATCGGTGATGGTGGCTTACGGTTTCGGTGGGGATGGTGATGGTGGCTTCCGGTGATGGTGACTTTTGGTGGCTCCAAGGGAGTACACGCAGGGTTGATTTCTGGCTCCGGGAATTGTATAACGTCCACGTATGTCCAAGTTGGGATTAAAACTGGAAATAAATGTCCGATTTATGCACAACGGACGGGAAAAGGTCTAGTCAGGCCTGGGACCACAGTGCCTTTTTTGTTACACAGAACCCAATTATCCACAACCCATACATACGCATTGGGAGGAGGGAGCATGAATCCCTAAAAACTGTCTACGTAGTTAATTAACAGCCCCTAAGGCGAATCACTTTGGAAGGTGTCATCAACAATAATAATACTGTTTATATCACTTGAAATACTTTGTTTTCACTGGAAAAAATAGGGGTATTCACATAGCGCATCGTAAACATATACATTATGGTAAA
Source organism: Ochlerotatus camptorhynchus (assembly GCF_037179485.1). Taxonomy (NCBI): domain Eukaryota; kingdom Metazoa; phylum Arthropoda; class Insecta; order Diptera; family Culicidae; genus Ochlerotatus; species Ochlerotatus camptorhynchus. The sequence goes on along the minus strand of NW_027040689.1, from coordinate 128,889 downwards.
AATACCAGGACCCATTGAAGTTTAATTAAAGTTAACGTATTTACGAGGGTTTATACGATTATAATGCGCCCTATCAATACCTCTGACATAAGTGTAAACTTAAATGTAAACTGTGTATTATACAAAGAATATTATGTATATTTGAATATTTTTCTTCTAAATCATTTTGGATTTTGAATACGGCCGTTAAATACAACAAGTTTTTCTTTTCTGTTGAGCAGAGCGAAGTAAAATTGATGGTTAGCAATGAATTCCACTGGTATGATCAGACACATGGCCATCATTATCATTCCTGTAAGATATGAGGCAAGAAAAAAAAATCGAAATTGAGCAAGTGAAGCAATTGTATCAACAATCCAGACGAAACTAACGATTTTAAATTGGCTCACTACTTGACTAACCTATTGGTCCCAAGCAAACGATTAACGTACCCCATTCTAATCTAAATTCTAGTACTACGCAATGTTTGTTTTGATTCGCTATGAAAATTTGACAGATAAAATGAGGGGTTATTGGTTTTTCCTATGTTTCGAGGGGTGAATCGATTAGCTTGGGACCGAAGAGAGTACCAGAGCTGAGCCAAAAAGTTGAGCACGTTATTTCGGGACCTTCTAGTTTTAAGGGCCACCCACATTAGATCCGTTTGCGTTGCGTTGACGTAAATTTGACAGTTAGACAATAGATTTAGCTGTCACTTTGCCACAACGCGTCCGATCCGGATCTAATGTGCGTGGGCCTTTAGAGTTACCTCTATGGTTGTATGGTATGATATGAAATGAATGCTCTGTATTGGCGAATCAAAGCAAAGCAAAAACTGGTCATGTGACACCTAATTTTAAGATTCGCAATTACAAAAATGATGATGTACTAAAAATAATGTCATGTAATTTGACAGATATCCAAACTTCATTACCATTTTCACCCACACGCCATCTATGAGTTACCTAATTGATGAACTTACGTTACGGTCGACCAGCAGATGGAAATGATTTAAAAATGATAATGACGTTTTGCTACCTGTCAAAACGTATGGAATATTTTTTAGTACATCATCAGTTTTGTAATTGCAAATCTGAAAACTAGGTGTCACATGGCCAGTTTTACCAAGAATCAATACGAAACTAACGATTTTAAATTGGCTCACTACTTGACTAGCCTATTGGTCCCAAGCAAACGATTAACGTACCCCATTCTAGTCAAAATTCTAGTACTACACTGTTTGTTTTGATTCGCTATGAAAGTTTGACAGATAAAATGAGGGGTAAGTGGATTTTCCTATGTTTCGAGGGGTGAATCGATTAGCTTGGGACCGAAGAGAGTACCAGAGCTGAGCCAAAAAGTTGAGCACGTTATTTCGGGACCTTCTAGTCTTAGAGTTACCTCTATAGTTTTATCTTTGCGTAAATTCATCAATTAGGTACTGCAGCGTGACGTCACAAATGAACTCAGTGTTAATTGGTTGACCCTTTTTGACAGTTCAGTGGTACTGTTTACAAGCACTTAGCCGTTTTTTCGAAAAAAATATATTTTAAAATTTCCAAATTTTAACTTTTGAAAATTGTCGAGAAAATCTACCCAAGAAAAAAATAACTAAGTCTACGTAAACAGTATTACCAACAATCAATACGAAACTAACGATTTTAAATTGGCTCACCACTTTAGTAGCCTATTGGTCCCAAGCAAACGATTAACGTACCCTATTCTAGTTGAAATTCTATTACTACACTATGTTTGTTTTGATTCGCTATGAAAGTTTGACAGATAACATCAGGGGTGTGTGGATTCATGCAGAACATGCAGGGGTGAGTGAAATAGCTTGGGACTGCTTGGGACCGTTGTTCTGGTACTGAGTGAGCCAAAAATAATAATGATTTTCTTCGGGACCCAGTGGTCTTAGAGTTACCTCTATGGTATTACTGAACTGTCATCAGATTGAGACTACCTGTCCTGCTCATGCAGGTCGTGTTGAAGAAGGCGATGAGGATGTCATCAAAACGACTTGACTCCACTGTTGACTGATACTGATTGAATGTTTATTCATAAACTCTCTTAATCGATGCTTACATACTGGTTATTACATAAAAGGGAAAAAGACAGAGACAGCTGAGGTGCCTGCACGGAGAAAAAATACTACCCAAAATTTGAGTTCTTTTTACTTAATATTGACTTCAGCCTCTCACTTGCACTCGTTATTGTTGTCAAAAAAGGAACAAGAGATTCGACCCAACGATATAGTTCAGTTCAATAAGTAACTTTTGAGTTAAATGCATATTCTCAAATTTACGTGAATTAAACTTAATTTTGGGTAGCATATACTTGAGAGTAGGTATTTTTTTTGCTGGTGTTAAATGGAAACTACTATATGCGATTTACTCAAATTTGGGTTATTGGGCTGAACCCCGGAATTGAGGGAAAAGTACTTAATTTTGAGTAGTTTTTCATATCCGTGTGGTAACGCGTTTATGCATTTCGACGTTATTGAAGGCGATCACGGATCGTGGGTAAAAGCTGAGGATAGTGTATTTTGAGAAAAGGCAAATGTGCCCAGCTTTGCCAGATTGTTTTAAAGTTTATCGATATCAAAGTTTTAAAAAAATCGGTATTTATCGGTATTTACTATATTAATTTATTTTCTATTTTAGCTGTTTTTGAAAGTGAAAATTTTAACGTTTGGACTATGATCGGAAAATTCTGAAAGAAAACTCCGGGGAATGTTTGAATTAGCTTCTGAAGGAACATCTAGATAAAGAAGAAAGAAGCTTTTGTGGAAGAAATTTGGGGAAAATTCTAAGAAAAGTTGGAGAAACATCCAGAAACTACCAATACAAGAATTGAGGAGCTACTAGTGAATATTCAAAGAAACCATCGAACAAAAAAAAAATCGGATGTCACATCCAAAGTAAGAAAAGTTTCGGAATAGAAGTAAATTCCAGAAGTAGCCAGTTCTAGGGGAAACCAGAAGAAGCTCGGAAAAACCTTCCACTAAAAATCGAAAACCTATGGCTTATTGACACACTTCCAGAAGAAGACGGAAGAAACTTTCTGAAGACGCTGGCAGAAACTTCCTAAGGTAGATTGCAAGAAACTACTGGAGAAATTCGGAAGGCAGAGCCTATGGAACAGTCGAATGAAACAAGGACATAATTCCGGAAGAAAGAAATTTCTGTAGGATGTTCTAATGATCCAGCAAATTTTCCTGATATTCATAAAACATCCCTGAAGTTTTCGGAACATTTCTGAAATGCACATAGATTCCTATTCCATAATTCCACGGAATTCCTTAAAAGTTATTATAATTTTCTTGAAGTTAATGGGGCTGTTTTAGATGAGGCTACCTGAATATATATAATCTTCTTTGAAGGTATCTGGACTTTCTTGAAGATAACGAAATTTCTTAAGTGCTCTCACAATTTTCTTGAATTTATTGTATTATTAGTATGTATTTTTTTCCTTTTCATTTAACGTCGGTCTCTGTTCCGCAATCTAGTGCCAATCACCGACGGACATCGATTGCCATCCATTGACGGCATTCGAATGTGCAGGATATGCGTAGGATATCGCACCCATTCAACACACATGGGCCGGGACCAACGGCTTTACTTCCATTCCGAAGGAAGACGTGACCAGAGATTATTATGCCTCAGAAAAATCCCACCGACCTCAGCTGGGATTGAACCCAGACCCATTGGGGTGTTAGAAAGCAGTCACGCTTACCACTACACCACCGGCGCCGGCTGTATTATTAGTATTGAAGATCTATGATCTTCCCAATTTTTAAAATTTTAGTTCTTGGCACTGCCATTATAAAGCACGGAATTTCCCATAAAATGTTCTCACAATGTTCTAATGGTCATGTAACTTCCCTTACGTTTCCTAAATTTGTGGAACATTGCCTGAGTTTCTCGGAAATCCTTTAAAATATCAGCATTTCCTTGAAATTAATTGATCTGTCCTGATGGTCACGGAGCTTCCCTAAAGTTCTCTCAATTCTCTGAAACAAATGAAACTTTCCTGAAAACCATTAAATTTCCCTGAAGTTCTTTGAACTAGTGAAGTTTCCAAAATATTTCTGATGTTTTCATAAGTTCACTGGAGTTCGCTGGACTTTCCTGAAATTTTCGGGTTTTGGAATTTGAACAGAAATTAATGAAACTATCTTTAATTTATCGGAGCTTACTCAAAAGTCTAGACTTGTCTGAATTTCAGAACTTCTTAAAAGTTCTTGCAGCTAGTGTGAATCCACAATAAAAATAAGGAAACATCCCTGAAGTTCAGGGGAAGTTGAAAAAAAAAACTGGCGGGAGAAGACGGAAGAACCATTCGGGCGATGGCTGAAGAAGCTTCCAAGGGAAGTTGAAATAAGTTTTCGGGAGGAATCGAGAAATAAGTTATGGTGTAAGGTGGAAGAAAACTCCAGGCGAAAGTTGGAAAAAAATTCAGGAAGATAAAAATGAGTAAAAACTTAAGGAAGTTAAAAAATGTTAAAAAAATATTTCGCGATTCTCTACGAATAACCGAAAAGAGCCATCGACAGTTTATCGATTCCTGGGTAACCAAAAACGTTGAAGAAATGGAAACATTAGTCAAAAGAGTATCAATCATATGACATTTTCAAATATGATTTTTTTTATGAAAAATTTGAGTTATTCAAAAAGATACAAGTTTCTCACAGTAATTTTCTCCAAAATTCGAGTACGGTTAGGCAATAATAATTTTGATCATTTGAAAAACATCGGTATAAATCGGTACACAATTTAAAAAATCGCTATTCTGAGGAATCTTATCTGTGTATCGGTATATAGTTCGGAAATCGGTATAAATACCGATAAATCGATATATCTGGCAACGCTGATGGGAACTTGCATCGTTGTCAATTGCACCCAGCGTTTCCAGTATTCCAGATTTATCTGGATTTTACAGATTTTCAGTCGTCTTGCCAGATACACGAACAGAACAAGTTTATTTCCAGAATATCACTGCAATTAATGGACCCTCTAATCAAAAAATAAAAAGCCAAACTTACTACTTTAATTACTAAAGGCCATCAACGTTGGACATTATTGCAACATCATACATGGAATTGTTACAACATGTTTGCAATGGGTTGCAGAATCATGAAAATTAAGTCATTTTCTAAAGATTATTGGCGGTAAAAAATCCTCAAATTTTTAAAAATATCGAGCCAGGATGGTTTTTGTTTAGATGTTGACTATAATTTTTTTTTGGAATCATGGATTTTTAAAAATCAATATTCCAATATGGAGGAATTTTCATAATTTTGGAATTTAGAGAAATCGAAAACTGTTCAGGATTGAAAACAATAAATTGAGCTTTGGCAAGGCTTTTGAATCTAGACAACCACCAGGACTTTGAAGTATGTTCGTGATATTTTTGAGGATAATTAATTAGATTTTTAAATAGAGTTTTAAAGTACCTGTGAATATCGAGTTACCTTAGTAGTCTGAAAAACTTTAGAATTCTGAGTTGCCCTAGACTTCAGAATTTTAAGGTAATTCTGAAAATAGTTTACAGTGAAGTGTAAGTATGCAGTCTGTGCAACCTTTGATTGAAGTAAAGACGGTATAAATTGTCTTTTGCCAACTCTGATGACAATTGCATGGAGATTTGTGAAGAAAGGAAATAGTTAGAATTCGAAAGAGAAATCATAGAAAATTCTTAAGATAAAACTTAAGGAGAATGCTGATATGAATCGTGAGAATTCTGTCCAATGAGAGATTAGGTTTTATCAAGTTTTATCAATCTTGTAATTCTGAAGAGCGTACCAAGGAAATTATTAAGAATATTCTAAGGAATGAGGCATGAGACAAAATTATGCCAATTCTTCGGAATTATTACCAATTTGAGGGAAATGTGGAATCAGAGAGCGAATTATAAGAGATTACAAGAGATAATGCTAAGCACTCTTAGAATGTTACTGAAAAAGTTTGGATATTATCAAGATTAGTTTAGGGGAATCCAGAATAGGAGTATGATGAAATTCAAGGATGATTAAAATTGAACTCTGTAAATGAAATACATTCAGACTAACAAAAAATTTCATGATGGGACCTAGAAAAAATATAAATTCCAGAGTTTAGAATCATTTCAAGATCCGCTTTCAGACTTTGATTTTTGTTACATAAGAATATTATTCTTTAGCATAAAATTATTTGTAATGATCATGTGGAGTTACCCGAAGTTTAGGTATACTGTGTGTGAGTACCACGATGTTAGGCTTTGATTCTCACTTCAGCCAGGAGAATTTTAGTTTAAAATAAAATTGCTTCCTGGTCTACCGAGTGTTGTGAGTTGAATGATGTCAAGAATGAAATTGGAAGTCTGATCAATCGCAGAATAATATAACAATTAGTTAAAATACATAAAAATTTTAAGACATATTCTGGTACTTCATCAAATATTAAGGACTAAATCAACTATTAGTTTAAAAAAATCATCCCATCAAAGTTGCTTGATTCTTTGCTGCTTCAGAATCCTAAAAATATTTTCTGCAGTATTTTACCAAAAATATAAATTAAAAAATCATTGAAATGCTGCGTAATGGATATTTAATCTTTTTGGGAACAATATGTCAATACTTTTCTAAACTTTTGGATGATTTTATCAATGCCAACAAGTTGGCTTTATACACTGATAAAACAGCAAAGATTTTATTTATATGATTTCACATATATTTTGATTGCATAAAACGACCCACACATAAATTTTAAAACCGACACATGAACGTCATGTGTCTCACTTATGCCAACTATGTGTGCCCCAAATGAACAGCATTTTTTTTTAATTCTTTATTTAAGAGATTTTTAGCCTTAGGCTAGTTCATCTCTGAAATGAACAGCATGTTTAATGGTACATAGCAAAAAAACTATGTGTGAGCACACATAAAACTAATATACACTCGATAAAGAGTGGAATTTCAAAATGAAGAACTAGTTTGTGAATGTTTAGTATTTTAGTTTAAGGTAAATATGAGGAAAAATGTTGAAACGTATATTTAACTGTAATATTTTAAGAACCAGATGAAATCTGCTCCTCGATCTAAACTGGCTGCTGCAGCAAGAGATGGAAGAGCTGCCCGGTTAAAACATGGATCCGACGCACTGCAGAAAAAACCCACCAGAATTGGATCGGTAACGAGCGGCGCACTTGAAATGGGAATCGACAAGCTGAATATTTGATTTGTCGCAACCTCGGTCGCAACACCATAAGCACTGTGCGATCAGTAAAAAAAAAAAAAAAAAGGCAGATGCTGAAACGGAAGATTGCTGAAAATGCTGAACAAGCTATCAACTGGAACTCGGCACATAATGAAACGATTGGCAATACTCGAACACGAAAGCATCTAGAGCTCAAATCATGAAGAACGATAAAGTTTCCAATTCGGTGTATGTATTAATTTATTGGGTGTTCCGATCAACATGAAATATATGGAGAAGCTTTGAATTTAGAGTATTATATCATTCTGGTTAAAAATTAAATCCAACAATTTCAAAATAATAAACAATAAAAAGTATCAACAGTCAGATGAAATCTATTCATCACTACCCATAATGCCCATTTGTGCTTCATTGAATGTCGATTGGAAGCAATTTATGTACCTCACACATAAATTTCATTTGTGCATCACATTGCAAAAATCTATGTGTGTGGCACATAAACGTTATATCCAGAACAACATGTGAAAAGGGCATACAAGCTTTTTGTAAACAAACCTTTGTAGGCCCTTTTCTCACCAACCGAGGGTCGCCCACGCAAACCAGCAATATCATCGGGAAGGGGAAAGTGTCCCCTACCCGGTGATGTTAAAAGTTTGCGTTGGCGTCATATGGGTGGCGAGAAAAGGGTATATGAAGGTTTGTTTACAAAAAGCTTGTATGCCCTTTTCACATGTTGTTCTGGATATGCACAATTTTCTCAGCGTATATTTTTTTAAACATGGATTTCATAAAAATTCTGGTAGACTTTGTATAAATTCCAGATGATCATACTGACCGATTTTTACGGGAGATTGACACATCACTTTGATTTCAGTAGCAGGATTTTTGGAGCATTCCAGATTTATCCAGATTTTATATTTAGACTGTACCAGATTTTTCAGAAAATGACCTGGCAACGCTGATGCCGTGCGGTGCGCACGCAATTGAGCTTGGGTATTTTTGTCAACGTTGCAAGACCTTGAGTGTGGAAAATGAAATGATTTAATTGACATCTCTGTTAGCAAGATGTTTTCTACATTGTTACGCACTACATAAACCCGACGGTGCTCGAACGGTGCAAAAACTAGTTGGATTTTTTTTACGGGAGACGATATCGCCTTCACGCTTACTCGAAAGTACACATTTAATGAGTATCTTGTACTCATTTTTTATATTTGTTCTTATATGTCAAAAAATGGGTATTTTCATAAAGATTAAAAAGGGTATTTTTTCTTCATTTTTGAAAATATCTTAAGTGAACCCTACACGATTGCTTTTATTGACAATAATCGTATTGTCAATACATGCTATATTGACGTCAATATATCGAGATTGACAATATTTCTGAATTCACATCATCAATATTATTGTCAATAATTCCCCTTCGCGTCAATATATTGATGCGTGTGGGGTTTGCTTTAAGGCAGAAAAAATGAGTAATAATAATAATCATTGTCAACAGTCTGATGAACTGAAAACTAAAAGCACGGAGTATTCAGATTGTGAAATGTCTTGTCATTCTTGCAAATCGGTCGAAATTCTCGGTAAAAATGCTCGGACTAGTGCTGTTATTATAAGATCACACAACGTAGATGTGATTGAGCCAGTGAATTCCTTTCGGCCGATGTTCGTTAAGGCTAAAAACGAGCACAGTAAAATGGTGCTTTGGACGGCAGTTCCGATTGTTACGAGGTAAGGAAAAGACATGAAACCATGCTAAAATTCTAACAAGTGTTCCTGTTCCAGATTAGCGGAGATCTTCGAGAAGGAAAACGACATGCTCAATTATCTGAACGTTTTCGATAAGCAGCATCCATCATCGGATTGATTCCTGCAGTGATGAGAAAAACGATCTTACGGAAGCACTACTTAATGCCTCGTTTGGTCAATGAATGTATAAGAAATAGATAAATGTTCATCAATACATATTTTGATCCGTTTAATATTAATGGATCATTTTAGATGGCTGAGTTTTGAACCCACCACAGTTTTCATTTGGCGCTACTGTATACGTACGAACCAATGTAAAATACTGTGGTAGCCACAGTACGGTGCTGTCAAAACCTCAGCATCTTCAATGATCCATTCTGGTTCAATAAAAATTATGAAAAAATTTGACAATTTTAGCTTTTTCATTAGTTTAACATGTTAAAAGTTTAATAACAGGCAGCTCCATGAAGCAAACATTAAAAAAGAGTACTTTTTACCCATGGGCAAAAAAACAAAATACCCATTTTTTAAAGTATTCGTCGAAAACTCATTAATGAGTAAACTCGGTTTTACTCATTTAATGAGTTAAGCCACTTTTCTTAAAAATGGGTCTTTTTTACTCATTAATGGGTACTTTCAAGTTAGCGTGTTATTTCCCCTATCAGTATGCATAAGCGTTTATGATGGTATGAAATCAAGAGCACATTTTCATTATGTCGTAAGTAACATTCGCACCAATCCGAGAAAAATAAGGTTTTGCTTTGATGACCGAAAAATTATTCCTATTTCCCAGTATACACATATTATCTTATAGTGATAGCAATGTTTAACATATTTAGCAGGGTTTTAATCATACAAATGCAAATCGCTAGCTTTCATGCTAAAAAATACTGGTTTTTGAGTCAAAAGTTATTATACGTCGTTTGGTGGCCCCTATTGTTACTTAAGTCAAAGTGTATTTACCAGGTTATTCGGGAGAATTATCAATTACGTCTCCTTACGTGCAGCCCATTTATCATTTTAGGACCACCGAAATCATCTTAGCAACAAACAGTTCGATTTATTCACTTTAATAATGAGAAAGCGAAACGACGAACGTACACTTTTCACGGGTTTCTCAACGCTGTTACTTAAGTCAAACGGCATCTCCATACAAATTGGGTGACTTAAGTAACATCGAAAACTATTTTGATCGGAAGGTGATTACGTCGAAAAGCAATTTGACTGGTAAATAAATTTAAAAATGGGATTTGATCCTATATTCGGACAGTATATAGTGTAATGGCAGGAGAATCGATTGACACTGATAGCTCGACTTTGTTTACCTTTGTTACATTCGACGTAATGAAAATTTGCTCTTGAAATATTTCACATAGTTCTGAATGAGCAGCATTTGGAGGGTGTGAGTGAATCAGAAATGACCTAAGAGGAAGAGGTGACAATTGGCTTCTTCATGTTATATTTCTTTCTCTATCTATCTCTTTCTTACGCACATGAAATCGGCCAATCAGGAGCTGGTTCACGTTTGACAGAAAAGTGGTTCATTTTCGCCCCCGTATTGTCACCTCTTCTCTTAGGAAATGACTAAAGCCCTACACGCTAAGATCAGATAACCCAAATGTAGGTTTACTTTACCCAAATCATGCGTAAACTGCACAAACTCAGATATTATGGGTAAATTTTTTTACCCAACTATGGGTAAATTTAAGTCAAATTTGCATAAAAATAAATCATTTATGGATCGTAAGAGCCCATATTTGGGTTAAAAAAATTTACCCATATGTGAATTTGTGCAATTTACGGCCAATCTCGGTAATCTCTTTGTACCGTCTGGGTAAACTGATCTTAGCGTGTACAGTAAAAGTATGGACGTCTGTCATAAGTTGTTCCGATCGAACCGTCAAAATGGACTGTTTTGCTCGATTAGGTTTTGCACCGTCGGGGTTAACTTCAATCTGATGACAGTTTAGTGGTACTGTTTACGTGGACTTAGCCGATTTTTTCTTGGGTGGATTTTCTCGATAATTTTTCAGACTGCAGTGAGATGTAAACCACATTTCTGCAATGTTCACGAGCAACATCCTTGCAATGCGCTGTTCCTCGACAATTTTCAAGTTAAAATTAGGAAATTTTAGATTATTTTTTTTCGAAAAAACGACTAAGTGCTTGTAAACAGTACCACTGAACTGTCAAAAAGGTTCAGCCGATTAACACTGAGTTCATTCGTGACGATAAACGTCATTGCAATAGTGCAGGAGACTAATGGCGGTAAGCTCCAACTCGGATTAACTTTTAATACCGTCCCTGTTTGGATGATCTGCGAATTGTTTGCATAGCATCGTGTTGAATAACTCTGATGTCGACATCAAAGCAGCCGGACATTCTTGATCGGGATTTAATCCGAGGATAATACCGATTGGAGCTTACAGGCATAATAGTAGGTAAAGCGGGTTAAAGTAGTTTTCATTTACTTGTGTGCAATTGGGTTCTTTAATTTTGAAAAATATATCGGTTTTTATATATCATCTGAAAAAGCTTCGTTTTCTTAGCACAGCGATATTTTTTTCGAACCCACACACATTCATCTCGATTTTTGAATCAAGATTTAAAGCAAAATAATAACTTCACTGTTTGACACTAAACTGACAAACTGACAGCTCGCTCCCATACAAAGTGACACCGAGGGGCGCTAATAAGGTGATTTTTGCGAATGTAATCGTTCTTATTTAAAATAGTTCCAGTGTACCAAAATTGATAAAATTTTGGATTTGGGTTCCATTTTTAATGCAGATTGCGAATATATGCATTTACCTCAATACCCTTAAAGTAAACGTCAAAATAGGTAAACAGAAAAAAACAGCTGACTCGAAACGTCTCGTAAAATGCCTTATTGCAATCGAACAGAAATACAATTACCTTTATGTTTCGTATGCTTCTCAAATTCAACTTGTTTATTATACCCACCATGCATTGAACCATCAACCATCTTCAAAACATGACGGTGGCTGAGCCACTTCTATAAAGGCAGTGTTAAAGACCGTGGAATTCACAAAGATAAATATTGTCTCTGATGTTGGTTTCTTCATATAATCGACATTTATTCAGCATAGATTTCGACCAAAATAAACTATAAATCATCCCTAATAAAATATATATCTTGCTTAACGACGTGTTCAGAGTATCATCTAACCATTTATGGAATAGTTATCATTAGGGTTATCGTCCGAGAAAGGTATTATTTTATTAGGGATAACTTCTACAATTTAAATGAAAATTAACTTCGTTACTCCTCATTTCGTTCAATACCAATCCGTATAAAATCATTTGGTGTCGTTCGGCCGATGTTGAGAGCAGTACAAAACGATTTTAAATGGATTAGACGATCAAGCGGAATCATGAATAACGGTATAAAGGAACTTCGGTGTTTATACTTGGTTCATTCGTCCAAAGAATATCATCTGTTCATTTTGCTTCAAGATGTACAGGAAAGGATGGTCAACGGTGAAGTAAGGATGAATAATCATGCACCTCGTCATCATAATCATACCTAGGAATTGTAACATAAGTTTAGGATGGTGACGCCAATGTGGAGATTAATAAAAAATAAAACGGATGACGGATCAGTAGCATGCACACGCGCTTATAACGCTGATAAGATATCGGAATGATTAGATTATGACACGTTCTTTCCCTATGCAACCTTTCTTTTAGCTAAGAATATGAACAATATTGAAATATAAATGACATCTAACAGAAACTTTGTGATAAAAAAAAAGAAAATGAAAAATGTATCGGTTCTTGTACATCATCTGAAAGTGCTTCATTTTCTAAGCACACCGAAATTTTGTTCGATCCCATAAATTATCATCTCGAATTTTTAAATCAAGATTTAAAGCAAAATAAAACATCGCTTTTCGACAATAAACAAACAAATTGACAGCTCACTTCCATACAAAGTCCCACCGAGGACAGGTTAGTGGATGACAATTGTATGGATCAGGAGAGGGAGAAGGAGATTTGGAATATGATTTATGATTCAAAAATTTCACTGTTTCTAAAACATGTACTGTAATTATACAATTATTACAGAAACAAATATACAAAAACAAAAAAAAAAAACAAACACACACACAAAATACAAACTAAACACAAGGTTAATCAAACTTCCAATCCACGGTTATTATTCTTAAGGAAAGCATATATGAGTTGCATAAACTCCAGATTGCGTCTAGCCAAAATATCCTGAACTGGGACATTAGGTTGTCTACCTCGAGCCCGAAGGGAATCGTACAACTCGGATCTGACTCCACGGTGCTCAGCACATGACCAAATAATGTGATCTGCGTCCTGGTGACCTTGTCCACATTCACAGAGATTACTGTCCCCCAGCCCAACACGGAACAATTGAGCGCTTAGCGAATAGTGATTGGACATGAGGCGAGACATCACACGAATGAAGTCTTACCCTTTAAACCAAGGATACTTCGACACCTTAGGGATGATCGAATATTGCCGTCGTCCCAAACTCCCTTCACTCCATTTATTTTACCAGCTGGCGAGTGACTGTTGACGATAAATGAAGAAAAATTCGTCGTAGGCGATTAGTCGATCGTAAATATCGCCTTCCATAGCGCCCACCTTTGAAGCGAGTCCGCCTTCTCATTGCCCGGAATCGAGCAATGAGATGGGACCCATGCAAAGGTGATGATAAATGATCGTAAAGATAAAGCACTTAGAAGCTCTCGTATTTTCATGAGAAAGTACGAGGAGTGCTTTACCGGTCTCATGGAGCGAATAGCCTCGACAGAACTGAGACTATCCGTAAAAATGAAGTAGTGATCTGGTGAACGTGAAGCGATAATTTCTAGCGTATAATGAATTGCCGCCAGCTCAGCAACATATACGGAACAAGGAGCTTGAAGCATTTGAGAGGCGCTATGAAATTCGTTATAAGTACCAAAACCAGCGGACGCCTCTATTAGTGATCCATCTGTGAAGAACGATCTTGGCCAAACTCTTGCGTCATAGATAAATCAAAACTAACTGAATTGCCGAAGTCGGAGAAGCATACACGATGAGGATTATGCTGACATCCTGTGTTATGTACACGTAGTGCAATGACATAAAACGAGTTTGAGGGTTTAGCTCAAGAAGCTTCTCAAAGTTTTCGATTACCAGTGGGTTCATAACTTCACAACGGGTGAGGAGCCTGAGGAACAATTCCGAAAATCGATCAGAGAGTGCCAACATGCCCGCCAATACAAAGATACTGGATACGTTCCAGTTTGATGATGTGTGTTTTAGCCGCCGACTGGAAGCAAAAACTACCGTATTCTAAAACCAATAAAATCGTTGTCCGGTACAACGTTAGAAGATCTTGCGAATGAGCTCCCCACCACGTTTCGGTAATTGTGAGGAGAAAATTTATCCTTTGTTGGCATTTTCGTCTCAGACACTCAATGTGGGATCTCCAGGTGCATTTGAAATCGAACCAAACCCCAAGATATTTGAAATACATGGAATGAGTGATCGGCTTAAACAAAAGTTGAAGCTTCGGTTGTGCCGGGCTATGCTTCGTAGAAAAACAAACAACTCAGTTTTCTCCGTGGAGAATTATATCACAGACAAACAGACATAACTCTTAGAAGAAAATTCTTCAAAATATCGTCAAGCGTATTTTGCATGCGCACTAGCACCATCTATCATTCACATTTCCAAGCAATGTTTTGCAACCGGAGCATCCCTCGTGCATGCATTTTTTTTCACTAGTTGCTTTTCCCTCTTTCTGTCAACGCGTCAGCTGTGTTTAGCGAAAACAAAACAGATGGAAGTCAGTGATGTCGGTTCTATGAAATTTTCCGAAGATCTATAGAATTGATTGAATTCTGCAGAAATACGGATCCGTAGGAAACATTTTCAGAAGCTGATACTTTTTTTTAGGGATTTGTTTTGTTTGCTTAGTGTGCTTTTTCTTTTGCTGGAAACAAGTTTTTAAACGAGGTAATCCATCACTTATTAGTGCCCCTTCTACCACCGCTCATCACTTCAATGTGTACACAGAAGAAAAAAAAATATATATATATCAATCAATGATATTCATGGTGAAGTATTGAACATCAATAACTGGTAAAAGTTGATAAAATAGTAGAGTCATTAACATGATTTGTTCTCGAATTCCGTGTACATCGTACAACGTAAAATTAGGAACGGAGTGACTAATGTGCAGCAGTTTTGATGTAATATTCAACAACTTTTTTCTGTATTCGTCAGATGTGGTATGTGTCTCCAGTGGAATGCCTTGACCACTTATCATTTTCAAGAGCTGACATGTCCTAAATAGACGTGAAAAAGAACTGGCATCACTGATAAGTTCGAAATGTGGTGGCTTGCTCAATGCTTCAGCGGCGCCACCATGACAAATGCAAGCACATTCCCATCTAAAAAATTATTTGCGATGAATGTAATTGTGAGTGTTATGTCTGTTTGTCTGTGATTATACCTAGCTGGATAGCCCAAGTAGACAAATTGTCTAAGGTATCCAGTAATGGTCCTTGCAGGTCGACCCCTTTGGGCTCTGTCATAGACACTACGCCGTCATCTGCAAGTTGTCTCAACGTGCAGTTGTTACTTAGACAATTGTCAATTTCTCTGACGTAGAAATTATACAAAAGGGGGCTTAAACATGAGCCCTGGGGGAGACACATGTAACTAAATCGAGAAGCTGTAGAGTTTCCATGAGAAAAACTCATATGTTTCTCTGACAGCAAATTGTACAAAAAGTTATTATTAATGGAGAAAGGTCACAAGCGTGGAGTTTGTCTAAAAGGACTTCAACCGATACTGTATCAAAAGCCCTCTTAATATCCAAGAACACAGAAGCATTTTAGCAAAAGCCAACTGAATTTCTGTGGAAAGCATCGCGAGACAGTCACTCGTTCCCATGCCCCTACGGAAACCAAATTGAGTATCTGAGAGTAGGTGGTTCATCCCAACTCATTTGTCCAGGTGAAAAATGATCAATGATTTTCACCAACAATTTTCGAATGCACGATAACATCGCGATGGGACGATACGAGTTATGATCTGACGCGGGTTTTCCAGGTTTTTTTAATGGCTATAACACTCACCTGTCTCCAATCATACGGAACAATATTGAGCTGCAGGAACTGACAAAACAAGTTCAACATGCGCCTCTTAGCGACGTCTGGGAGGTTCTTCAACAAGTTGAACTTGATTCTATCAGCCCCCGGAGCCGAATTGCCATACGAAAGGAGCGCGAGTGAGAGCTCTAGCATTGAAAATGGCTAGCTGATTTCGTCTACCGAATTCGTCGTTTCGCGAGGAATCATCTGTGCCGGCACAGAATCAGGACATACTTTTCGCGCAAACTGGAGAATTCAACTATCCGAGTTACTCCTCGCTCACGTTGTTTGAAGACCGGTTACGCATCCTTCGCACCGTGTTCCACAGCGTATTTATCGACGTTTCGCGCGATAATTCGTCCACGAATTGCCGCCGGTATTCGCGTTTCTTGGCTTTGATGAGGCGTTCAAGAGCCGAGTACGCTTCGAAATGTACGGGTGTTCCACTTTTCCGGAAAAAAACTTAAACGCGTCAGACTTTTTACGATAAACCTCAGTGCATTGCTGGTCCCACCAAGGGAAAGGAGGTTTTCTACGGAAAGACGTTCCTGGAACCGGCCGAGTTTGAGCTTGAAGCGCGCTGTTCAAGATCAGATTGGAGAGGAAGTTATATTCCTCCAACGGTGGAAGCCCTTCTACCGACATTAGGGCTTCATCGATCACATCGTGATGATTCGCGTGGAGGAGGGGTATTTTTGGAGATCAAAGTGTCTTTCCTTCTATAGAGTGAATCTTAAACAATTTCCAGGTATTGAAGTTGTCGCATGTCAGGCTATTTTTAAAGGTAAGAGCCTTTGTATTGCTTGTGTTTATATTCCTCCTAGAGCCGTTGTTAATCGAAAACAACTTTCAGATATCTGTTCGGTACTTCCTGCTCCATGGTTGATTATGGGAGATTTTAATTCCCATAGTACAGGCTGGGGGGAACTGTATGATGACAACCGTTCTACTTTGATATATGACCTCTGCGACAGTTTCAATATGACAATCCTTAACAATGGAGAAGTAACACGTTTGGCTGGCCCAGCCTCGAATGGAAGTAGATTAGACCTCGGATTAGACCTCACACTTTGCTATAACTCATTATCGTTGGATATCACGTGGAATGTAATCCAAGATCCCCACGGTAGTGATCACTTGCCGATAAAAGTTTCAGTTGCCAGTGGGTTCAATCCGTCGGAACCCGTTAACGTCGCGTACGATCTTACCCGTAATATCGATTGGAAAAAGTTCAAGAATGTGATAAACTATTCTTGAATTAACCTGGACGAATGCTTGTGAATAATTGTTATACAGATAAATTAAATTGATAAACTAAATGGTTCAAACAACAACTCCAGCCTGTAGAAAAGCTGAAAATAGGGAATCTTTACAATATGGATCCTACGCTATTCCACTATCGATGGACTGAAAGTATTCAGTCTAGATCAATAGATTTAGCTATTTGAACCAAAGCCGGAAAAGAAAGAAAAAATATACGAATCACTTCCATCGTAGTAAAGATGTACCACGTACCAAGCCATATAATACATACACAC
The DNA here is from genome assembly GCF_037179485.1 of Ochlerotatus camptorhynchus. Taxonomy (NCBI): domain Eukaryota; kingdom Metazoa; phylum Arthropoda; class Insecta; order Diptera; family Culicidae; genus Ochlerotatus; species Ochlerotatus camptorhynchus. Next base: position 111,285 of record NW_027040689.1, on the reverse strand, counting down.
TAATCCAGCATTTAGTTGTTCGGTATTTTTTTGTACTGGGCTTACACGGTAAAACGAAAGATTTACACTGTAAATTCAGTTTAAATCAGGTGAATAATCGACGTTCTGTAAAACACAAACTGAACTTCGGTATCGTTTGATGCAAAATACTGTACACAGAACATTTATTTACTGAGAAAGTCGTTAATTTTCAAATTTTCGTGATTTCACGAAAAGTCAGTAAAAATAATTACTGTGCACAAAGTAGTCTTTATTTTTTTTACCGACTGGTCAGCAAAATAGCCACCTTGTTTTACCGACCACGAATTGTAAAACTCTAACCTGTCAATTTTAATCCCGCCGCCATTTTAGCTTCAGTAAAATCCGGGAGCAAGTGTTTAATCGCACAGTTTTGTTAAAATTTGAATTATATCATGACGGAACTGAGAAAGCTCGACAGCGAAATTGAAGAACTATTTCGTTGGTACCAACACTTATTATTTACTCTTTTTGCAGTTCCTTGATCTCCAACAAATTTTGATTAACAAAATGGATGTTTGCATAGTTTGCTTTCACTGTCGACGCGCTATTTCGGGGTACGTCAAGGGATTAAGTCGTCATATTAATTGGCATATTAAAAACGGTGAATTATACCAGGATTCATGCTTTTATTACTGCACATTCACTACTTTTAATATAACTGGGTAACACGGTATAATAATGAACAAAATAACTGTCTTCTCAGTTAAATTGCAGCAAAATAAACAAAAAGAAAATACTGGGTTTTCCAGTATACGCAACTCGAACCAATTACTGAAGGAACAGTTATTTTTGACAGATTGACTTTATGGACAGTTCTGTAATGCAAATTATTTCTGTGATTGATGCAATGATTACTGGCCGATCTGCAATTTAAAAACCCAGTAAAATTTTACTGACTCCAGTAATCTAAAAATAGTGTGTATGCTCTAAATTAACAACTGTGGAAGTGCGTCTAGAACACTAATAGCGAATTTGTTTATTATCCAGGTTGGAACCAGTTCCAACCCGTGCGAACCCGAGCTTATTGTCAGTGCGAACCTCAACCCGAGCCAGGTTACAAAAACAAACGTTAACACTGACGTTTGAAAGGCAACAAGCAGACCCAATCTTCATACCCGATCCAGGTTGGGACTGAATCAAAAACAAATTCGCTATAAGTTGAGAACCGGCGTAAATTCGCAGTAGGAAAGTTAGCCAAATAAGGCTGTGAACCATTTGCCGAGTTAAATTTAACTCGTGGTTAAAAGTGACATTTCGATAGTTATTCTTGATGTTCGAAAATCCCTGTGCTGTCGATCGACAGGTTTTCGAGAAGAACTCAGCCACGGTTGTCAACATTTAACTTCTTGTCTGTCAGAAATAACCACGCTCGGATAGCAGGGTTAATCGATAACTTTCCATCTGTCAAATTTTAACCAAAAGTTAAAATAATCCACCAAATGGTTCAGAGCCTAAGAAGATAAGACACCAATTTCGAAATAGTATATATATATATCTGGACTTTTAGGCTGTGAACCATTTACCAAGTTAAATTTAACTCGTGGTTAAAAGCGACATTTCGAAAGTTATTTTCTATGTTCGAAAATTCCCGTGCTGTCGATCGACCGGTTTTCAACCCACGGTTGTCAAAATTTAACTTTTTGTCTGTCAGGAATAACAAAGCTCGGATAGCAGGGTTCATCGATAAATTTCCATCTGTCAAATTTTAACTAAAAGTTAAAATAATCCACCAAATGGTTCAGAGCCTTAGGCTGTGAACCATTTGCCGAGTTAAATTTATTTCGTGGTTAAAAGTGACATTTCGAAAGTTATTCTCTATGTTCGAAAATCCCTGTGCTGTCGATCGACCGGTTTTCAAGTAGAACTCAGCCACAGTTGTCAAAATTTAACTTCTTGTCTGTCAGAAGTAACCACGCTCGGATAGCAGGGTTAATCGATAACTTTCCATCTGTCAAATTTTAACCAAAAGTTAAAATAATCCACCAAATGGTTCAGAGCCTTAGAAGGTAAAAACAGTGTGAGGTTATATTGTGTTTGTACTGAGAACATAAAGTAACGTAAAGCGACGTCACTTTATTATAGTCACTTTAACACTCGGGTTATTCGTGACTTGTCCGGGGGCGTGAGAGGTATGGATGTTAACCACTACGCCGGGGTCGTCCCCCGTGTTAATTATTATTTTTCCTGGTTTTGCTTAAAACAATTCCCGGTTTTTCCTGGTAAAATTTTTTTCCTGGTTTTCCTGGTTCACTTGCCACCCTGTATATACGGATATCTTGCTTAACGACGTGTTCAGAGTATCATCCAACCATTTGTGGAATAGCTATCATTAGGGTTATCGTCCGGGAATGGTATTATTTTATTAGGGATAACTTCTACAATTTAAATGAAAATTAACTCCGTTACTCCTCTTTTCGTTCAATACCAATACGTATGAATTTATTTGGTGTCGTTCGGCCGATGTTGAGAGCAGTACAAAACGATATTAAACGGATTAGACGATCAAGCGGAATCATGAATAACGGTATAAAGGAACTTCGGTGTTCATACTTGGTTCATTCGTCCAACGAATATCATCTGCTCATTTTGCTTCAAGATGTACAGGAAGGGATGGTCGACGGTGAAGTAAGGATGAATAATCATGCACCTCATCATCATAATCATACCTAGGAATTGTAACATTAGTTTAGGATGGTGACGCAAAGATGGAGATTAATAAAATAAAACGGATGGCGGATCAGTAGCATGCGCAAGCGCTTAATTGATAACGCTGCTAAGATATCGGAATGATTAGATTATGACACGTTCTTTCCCTATGCAGCCTTTTTTTTTAGCTAAGAATATGAACAATATTGAAATATAAATGACATCTAACAGAAACTTTGTGATAAAATAATCTGAAAGAACTTCGTTTTCTAAGCACACCGAAAATATGTTCGATCCCATACATTTTCATCTCGAATTTTTAAATCAAGATTTATAGCAAAATAAAACATCGCTTTTTGACATTAAACAAACAAATTGACAGCTCACTCCCATATAAAGTCCCACCGAGGGCGTTATGATGCTAATTTATGCTTCAAAATTGATGACGTTTTGGATTTCAGTTCCATTCTTAATGCAGATTTCGAATATGCATTTACCTCAGAATCATACTATGTATACTAAAATTTGGGACACAAATGTTTCATTTGGGATAGTTTTGCAACATCAAACTGTAAAAGAGTTCCAAAGTTTTGAAAAAAAAAATTAACTTTTATCTCGGATTATCGAACATAAAGAAAGCAGTTAAGATGCATTGAGTTTAATTTTTTTATTTATTGAGTTTCAATTAATTTTTATTATTTTCGAGAAAACAATTAAAGCTCATCATGGAATAACTGCGTCATTTTATCTGGATAAATGTTTTTTCCCATAAACAAAAAATGATTCCCTTTAATCAATACGAAAAGAAAAGAGTGATCTGCATTAAAGTGGGCTGGCGGGAAAGGCGCGCTTCTTTTCATTCGTACAATAGCCCCTACAAACGAGGAAAATATTAAGAGCACTTAAGCAAGAATTTACACACAACATAAACCAAACAAGGACGGTATGCACCAGAACCAACTTGCACACAATGAGGCAACTTGTCAGCATGCTGAATACCATCGTATATAAAAAAAAAGTTTATCTTACCCGTAGCAGCAGCAGCCTCCGCTCCTTCCTCGTTCACTTCGATGAACGCTTTGTGTACAACTTTTGAAACCTTCAATGGCTCATTCTGTTCCAACAACTCGCTGAAATCAGCTCTGTCGCTGAACATAGTGCCCATTCCGAGCTGTGAAGGAACAGTTCATTACTCTTGGTCGATATAGCAATTTATGAGATGGACTTACCTTTTCTAAAGTGTCCTTGAGATCCAAGTCAAATTCAATTTTAAATTTTGGCAAAAATACTTCTACTTCTTGGCTATGCATTTTGGTAAGCATTTCAGGAATATCGATATTCTGAAGATTCTCTTCAAGCTTAGTCAATCCATCACGTTCGTGTGGAAGTAAGATGAGCATGCTCACATCACTATCGCTGTACGTAAGTTCTAGAGCTGCAAGACCAAGGTCATCGAAAACACCATGTTTGAAATGTTTCTTGGTGTTCATCATTGGAACATCAACAGACTCCGTTCCGCTGATCCAGAATGGCATCGGTCTGGTACTTTCTGGATTGAATTGATGCGTCCATGTACCCTTGAAGTGAATTGCATTAACCAACACCAAACGGGTGTATTCATCCAAAGAATCAGGCGAAATCAAGTCTTTAATTTTATCATTTGTTTTCTGCTCTACCCAGGTGTTTATTTTTTTAGCTGCAGCAGTATTATCTTGAAAGTTAACATTCTCCGCTTCCGAACGAAAACTTTTTTTCGCAATTTCATGGAAGTTGAACTTTACCGAATAGTTTTCCATAATATACATTTTGTTGGCAATTCTAAGGCTTTTGTTGCCATCCAGATTTGTCATAACATTACCGTAGCTCTCAGCAATGGATGACTTCTGTGCTGGATCGTACTTGAGCACTTTGAACATCTCTTCGGCGGTCAGTCCACCTGCACCCATGGCAGCAAACGATAAACAGGTGCTGATTGAAAACGGCGAAATGACGACATTTTTCTTCTCGTTGGAGATGACTTGCTGAAGGGACGAATTATCAGATATAGCACAGCTTGTAGTTTGTATATTGTAGTTATTATGAGAGTAATAAGAGTAATAATGAGTGATAAGATTTTAATATTGCATAACGTGTCGACAGTTAGTATTTGAATATATTTTTACACAGTATTCACAAAAAATATTGCCCATGCGAATAAAATCAGAGACATCGGTTGTATGAATTTTGACCAGTTTGGTTGTGCTAACCAATTGAAAATAACCTTGTCGGCACAGCACTAAAACTGGAACACATCGCACTCCATGCAAAAACCATTCGTAATGATTTGTTTGTCTAAAATCGTAACTTTCACACATTTTATGCAGTTTTCTAGTCCTGAATCCATATTCGAGTTCAAATCATTGTATTGCGGGTTCCGGGTCATTTGGCCGAATGCCGAACAACACAACTCCAAAGAACTGCTCATGTTTAAAAGAAGGTAAAATATCCTATCACAGACAAACAGAGGTAACTCTTTGAAATTTTTTTTCTTGAAAACATAGAAACTTCTACCAAACCTCAGTAACGACATCTCTCGGGCTTTTCGCGGAAAACAAGCTTGCTCGCTAACTTGCAAACAATATTGCATAAAAGTTCTATAGAATGTATATAAACGTCAAAGTGATCCGATGCCAGCGCTGCGGCGAGTAGTTCGCGGAACTGATAGAATTCAAATCAACCGTTAAATGCGTGAATGAAGATACACAATGAAGAGTTACGTCCGTTTGTCTGTGATGCTAATTTTGACGTAGGATTACGTTTTTCGGCAACATATTGGATGTGCAATTTAAAAAAACCAAAATCGACCGCGTTACGAAAAGTGGTCAGGCTTTGACCACTTATAACTCTGTAAATCCATAAGCGGCGCCGGTGGTGTAGAGGTAAGCGTGATTACCTCTCACCCCAGCAGGCCTGGGTTCAATCCCAGTCGGCGCCGCCGGGATGTTTTGAGGCATAACATCTCTGATCACGCCTTCCTTCGGAAGGGAAGTAAAACCGTTGGTCCCCGGTTCATGAGCTGATGGGTCGATAGGTAGGGTCCAGGTGTGGGAGCTGCCTCCCTGGCGTCGGTAGCATTGGTGCGCAGCACGGAAAACAACATCGACGGAAAACAAATCAAGGAAAAAAAAAATCTGTAAATCCATGCGATTGCTTATAGCCGTCACAATCTGGCTGAGTTTCTGGTAGGGAACATTAGACAGCAGCAGCAGTAGGAAGGTAACGGTTCCTGTCGAGATCACTGGCTGCTGGCAACGAGCCCCGTCGCCACGATGGCACAAGCACTCCGAAGTGGATCAACCTCACCTGAGTGATAACGATCCCGTGTTCTACAAATCTCGATTACTTTTTTGAAGCGACGTATCAGCTTTTGTAAACAACGCATTTTATCGTCGGTTTGGCGTAACTGATAGCTCGCCCACGCATACCAACACCACTATCAGGGGTCACATTGCGCATCTCGAAACGAAACACTTTTTGTACGAATGCTTTTATGAAAAAGTTTTTCGTTTCGAGATGCGCAATGTGGCCCAGGTAGGGGGAAATTCACATGTCTGACTAAAAACTGGTCCTAACACTTATAAATAAGTAATTTTTCTCGAGACGGAATCCATATTGAACGTAAATCATGGAACGTAGTAACGTAGTCAAACATTTCATGTTAAATTAAGTGTTCTCTAACCGAAACATAAGCAAGTCGACGAAGATAACTTTTGATTGAATTGATTTTCTCGTTTCTTTCAACGGATTCTTTTGTAAAAAGGGCCACTTACATGTGTTGGTATCAGGGAACCAAATGTAAATGACTTTTTCGTAGTGTGTAATTAGTAATAAATTTGTAATTTATTGAATCCAACAATAGTGTTCCATTGTAAATTTCGGGATAATGAAACGTAACTTTAAACTGCTCAAATAATTAGATTATTCCACGATTGAGTTATGTTTAAACATATTTGTATGGAATAGGAAAAAATCGCTGTTTTTCAAACACACGATTTGAATGAAACTAGTGTTTTTGTTTTTTTTACACCTACAACGTTGAAAGTGTGCTAGCAATAACATAAGATTTTTTTAGGCATAATGAAAACCATGATATTTCCGGACATATATATATTTTTTTAAGAAAATCCAGACTTTATGATGATCCAGCTTTTTTTTGCGGAATTTGTCCAGTTATTTTTGGAAAACTGTTGGCAACGCTGGGCGTGGGCGAGCTACCAGTTCCGCAAAATCAGCGATCAAATGCTTTGTTTATAAAAGCTGATACGTCTCGAAAAAGTAATCGAGAAATACTTCTTGGGATTTGTCCCATTTTCCGATGTAAATTTAACTCGTGGTCAAACGTGACATTTCGAAAGTTATTTTCATTTATTTATTTATTTATTTGTCGTCAATCAGTGTAGACCGTTTTACAATTGTTGTCTTAAGTGCTATTTTTACAATTTTGTCTTTGTTTATATTTTTATAATATGTCTTAAGAACAAGTTAAGTTAAATTTCAATGTTCTAAAATCCCGGAATTTTCGATCGATCAGGTCTCAAACAGAACTCAGCCACGGTTGCCAAAATTTATCTTCTTGTCTAGTAACCACACTCATATAGCAGGGTTATTCGATAACTTTCCATCTGTCAATTTTAACCACGAGTAAAATTTAACTCGCCAATTGGGACACAGCTTTGGAAGTAAAATAAGGGACCATCCATAAATGACGCAGAATTTTTTTGACCAATTAACCCCCTTCCCCCTCGTAGGTTGGACATTTATGCGAAATTTCGTAATTGATCGTGAATATCTCGTGATCAGAACATTTTAGCTTGAAATCCCTCCGTTCAATTCTCGGTACATCTTTTATCTACCGATTGAATTAAAAAATAATAAATATTGTTTTTTTTTTAAGATTTCATGCGTTTTGTGAACGCACATCCATTATTGTGAATAATAAAACGGGGTGTTTCCGTGGTGGAAAAAAAAAAGGTTTTTCCCTATCACAGATAACAGATTTCTGTACCAAGCACTGACTCCAGAAGTATATTGATTCCTTTTTGCGCTGGTGTACATTGAACGGTATGCAGGTTAATGTCACAAAATGTTACGCAATATCTTTTAGCCGTTCACGTGAGCCCTTACGACATGACTATAGGATAGGACTCAGTAGTTTGCTCTTCGTTTCTTCAGTTAAGGATTTGGGTGTTATCATCGACTCTAAAGTCAGATTCAATGAGCACATCTCCATGATAACTGCTAAAGCATTCGCCACATTAGGTTTCTTGAAACGAAACACAAACGCATTCCAGGATATCTACGCGCTGAAATCACTATACTGTGCTTTCGTCCGCAGTCTTCTAGAGTATGCTGTTGTTGTGTGGGCACCCTTTCACGCTATTCAAGCTAACAGAATCGAAGCCATTCAGCGAAACTTCGTAAGATACGCTTTACGTGTTTTGCCCTGGAACGATTCGGTAAATTTGCCGCCTTACAAAGAACGGTGCAGGCTGATTGACCTGGACACGTTGGCAGCAAGGAGGAAACTACTTCAGCGACTCTTCGTGTTTGGATTGCTTAACGGTGACGTGGATTGCAACTCTCTTGTTAGCCAAATCTACATCAATGCTCCTCAAAGAGTTCTACGTAGTTACACGCTTCTGTGGCAACCTACCCATCGGACCAACTATGGATTCAACGAACCGTGGACTTTGTGTTGTCGTGTGTTTAATGAAACGTTTGATGTATATGATTTTAACATTAGCAAGTCTACTACTACAGACATAGAATTCGACACCTAGCTTAGAAAATATCTGTACAACATTATGTTGAAGATTTAATTAATTAAAAATTAAAAATTATAAGACGGTACCTCTATTTATGCTTTTTGATAAGCTATGTAAGTCCATCCAACTTGGAAAATTATGCTATAGAGCTTTTTGACGTTTATTCGGTGCACACTAATGCACCATTTAAACTGAAGAAGTGTGAGCAAGAGAGAAACAGATTAGTGGGAAAACAAACCATCCATTCATCCCTGTGTGCTAGATAGAGGAAGACGATTAAATGTCAAAAAGGTCTATAGAACGGTTAATAAATTCCCGGATTTTTGCTGATGGGGGTGAGGCATAGCAACAGAAAATGCACCGAGAAATTGACAGTGAGCATGCACAAGGGCCCAGGCGATGATCAATTCAAAGGGAAGCAATTTTCTGAAATTTGTCCAATACAGTACTTGTAACAGGTTGTATTGGCTATCAAAAGCAACAGCAAACGCAACCAAGAAATGTTAATCCAAGTTATGCATGCACCACAGAAACGCCCCGTGTTCATATGCCAAATGATGCATGTGCGTCCACAAAACGCAAACGAAATCTAAAAATAACAGCAATATTTAGTTTTTTTTTGCTCAATCGGTGAATTAAAGATGAACAGAGATCTTATTGGAGGGATTTATTGCTAATCGAGATATTCCCGATCAACTACGAAATTTTGCATAACATTGTGGCAAAACTGTGCACTCCGTTTTTTTTTTAGCGTTTTGAAGTTAAATCGCTGTGGAAACGGAGGAGGGCGACACATCTAAATCTCACTTCTAGATGCTCGAAAAATCTCGCACTAGCAAATGAGTCTTCGAACAATCCTCATTTTTCGCATCTACTTGCATCGCGCATCATCTTTTTGCAGAAAATCTTCAGAATTGTCATCAATCTGCTTTCTATCTACTAAGCGTGCGGGCAGCTAACCATAGCAAAACAAAATCTTTCCTACATCGCAGGTAGAGTCGCCCCCTCGGTGGAAACCTTATTTCTGATCAAACTCATTACCACCTTAAAATTTCATGAGCACAAATATCAGCTCTCACAAAACTTATAACAAATAAATTGAAACTTCACGTTTGCTGCAGTGCAATACACAAGGAGTTCGAATTTCAGGAGTGATGTCACGACCGTCCAAGATTTGTGCTCTAGAAATCTAAAGTGATTGGGAATATCAGCCATCATGACCGGTTATTGTTGGACACTTCAATGAATCACCTTTTTTTTCTTGATTTGTTTTCCGTGCTGAGCACCAATATAATACCGACGCCAGGGAGGCAGTTCCCACACCTGGACCCTACCTATCAATCCATCAACTCATGAACCGAGGACCAACGGGTTTACTTCCCCTTCCGAAGGAAGGCGTGATCAAAGTTGTTATGCCTCAGAACATCCCGGCGGCGCCGACTGGAATTGAACCCAGGCCTGCTGGGGTGAGAGGCAATCACGCTTACCACAACACCACCGGCGCCGCTCAATGAATCACCTGAAAAAGCCCAACCTTCTACGTCAACCATGCGGACGTGTCTTGTACACAACCCCACATATTTTTTATTTGTATAAAAATTATTTTGATATTTACGTCTCAAAGTGATCAGTTAGCCAGGGATTGTCAATGCATAAATTTATAATTAGAAAGTTAACATTATCATCATATTTAGACTATGTTCTATTTGGAAAATTTTCACTTAAATTTGAAACTTCGAAGATGTTAGAAAATCCCTCTTTTGTTGATCGACCAATTTTCGAAAAAGTGTCTGTCAAACAAAATTGATTGCTTGTCTAGCAGAAATAAGTCTGCTGGAAAAGCAGGTTTATTTGAAAATTTTCCATCTTTCAAATTAAAGTGAAAATTCACCAAATGGAACACAGCAGTTACACAGCCTTAGTTGTTTCTTATATTTCTTATCGACACTACACAGCCCTGGGATTTATTTCTAACTGATAAACAATTATGAAAATAAACATTGATTGAGCATGAATCATCTGCTGAAATTCACCGAAATATTTTTTTTTGGTTTTTCATATGCACCTACCTTATACAACTCCAGAGCAAAGTCGTTGGTTTTGCGAACAAACTGGGCATCTGCTGTTTGGGTCATCTTTGAATACTGATTTGTACAGAATACTAATGGGAAGGTTGATAATGCAACAACAATTCTGAGCGCACTGAGAGGTACCACTGTACCGAAACAAGAATACAAATTACACTGAATCGTTGAAGCAAATTCACTTTTATACAAACCTACTAGCAAAGGTTTACTAAGTAGTATTTTAGTATACTGCCATGCCGGTTGGTATAAATGTGTTGGGCGATGTCCATGTAGGAGGTATGATGATCTCATTCCGAACGTAATTCTCGAAGTATTTGTAGCATCAAATCGTTATTGTGCAATAAACAAACAAAATACCGCAGGAATCATAATAAATATTACATAATTAGATACTCACTTGAATACTTATTTAGAAATATATCAACATCAATGTAAAGGTATTGGCTATAAGTTTATTCTTTCCAAAAATCGTGGTAGGTACCAAAAATGGACGAAATAAATACATACTACTAATACCAACAATAAAACAAATTTATTACTCTGTCATTCCACAGGGTATGTGAAATATTTCAACCAGTAACCAGTGTCCCACATTGACGAGTGCACGGATGGATTTGAGTTCACTCACTCGACAAAAAGTGACACAACAGCGGGGCCCTGTTTACTATAAATCAACACATATGTGTTCATTATTAGTAAACAGGGCCCCGCTGTTGTGTCACTTTTTGTCGAGTGAGTGAACTCAAATCCATCCATGCACTCGTCTATACAGCGGGCGAATCACCAGCAGCGCGTTCACGGACCGTTTTAGCCGCTTTGGCAGGGTGGCCAGATTATTTTTTTCGTAATCGGTAGCTTCTCAAAACTTTTATCGGTAGTTATCGGTAGGCCGTCTGAACAAGGCTTTCCCGATACTTGAAACCTTTGTGAGCGTGGGGACTGTCCTTCAGTTCTTCTGTTTTAAACGTGTCGAAATCAATATTTCAGTGCCAACATTTCAAAGGGGCGCAATTGCATTTGTAAACAATGGCTTTAGCCGTCGATTTCTCGCGAATTAAAGCTCACTCATGAAAAATAATGACACCAGAAGGTAGAGGAATATAACCTCTACCAGCTAGCATTGTAATTTTGGAGAGGTAAGATTTCATTCGCGAGAAATTGACGGCTAAATTCATTGTTTACAAAAGCAATTATGCCCCTTTGAAATGTTGGCACTGATTTCTAATTCTAATGCTAAGAATAATTCTTTTGATAACGGCACAAAAGCATTTGTAAACAAACTTTCTAAGGCCCTTTACACGCGAACCAAAGTACGCCTACGCAAACCAACAACATCATCGGATAGGGGCAACTATCACCTTTCCGAAAGTGGTATTGGTTTGCGTGGGCGTACTTTGGTTCGCGTGTAAAGGGCCTTAGTTTGTTTACAAATGCTTTTGTGCCGTTATCAAATGTTATGCCTGAATTATTCTGACTACAAGAACAAACAGAAGAACACATAGGTATTGAAAAATTTCCAAGATTACTAAAAATCTGTGATTCTCTGTAGGAAAAGTGAAAAATCGGTAGTTTTTAACCTTTTGTCTGTGAATCGGTAGGCATCCCGAAAATCGGTAGGACTACCGATAAATCGGTCGCTTTGGTCGCCCTTTGTCCGCCCCCAGCTGCCCCGGTGCGCTACCCGGCGGCTGTAGTTTGTGCACCACCATTTTCTTTCTTTTTGCAATTTTACACTCACAAAATTTATCACATATCTAATAGATGAAAACCATGTGATTTTCATATAGCTTTCCTGTGATCACATAGCTGCAAATCCCTCCACAAAATCACATGAATATTATAAGGCCGATGAAATTCATGTGAAAAATCATATAAAATTAATGTCATCGCATAAATGCTATGTGAAATACAGATGAATTCCTGGAGATGAATTTTGATGATGGATGAAAATCATGTGAGTTTCCAATTGAAGCTACATGAAAAATATTTTCGGTGTAATAATAAAAAGTAAATAATGTTGAACCCTTCACATGACTTTATTAAAAATGATTTATGAACAATAATTCATTTACATATCTTAAACTAACAATAACAACATACAAACTTACAAACTACCCAGAATCAGACGATATTCCCGGGAATGCCTCATCATTCAGGTTCAGGCCTATCACGGGTGCCCTGGCGGAAGCATCCAGTAACTGATTAGATTTTATTAGGTTTAACCACATGATGCGGCACTTCAAATTACATGAGAATTCTATGACCTGTTCAATAGAACTCAAATTTAGTTCCAAGAACCACTTTGGCCACATCCGGACATATTACGGGTGTCCCGGGGGAAGAAGCCAACATTTGATTAGGGTCAAACCCATCATGTCACACATCAAATTACATGAGAATTCTATGACTTATTCAATGGAACTCAAATTGAGTTCCAAGGACCACTTTGGCCAGATCCGGACATATTCCGGGTGTCCCGGGGGAAGAAGCCAACATCTGATTAGGGTCAAACCGTCAAACCCATCATGCGACACATCAAATTACATGAGAATTCTATGACTGGTTCAATGCAACTGAAATTTAGTTCCAAGAACCGCTTGGGCCACATTCGGACATACTCCGGGTGTCCCGGGGGAAGAAGCCAACATCTGATTAGGGTCAAACCCATCATGCGACACATCAAATTACATGAGAATTCTATAACTGGTTCAATGGAACTGAAAATTAGTTCCAAGGACCGCTTGGGCCAGATTCGGACATATTCCGGGTGTCCCGGGGAAAGAAGCTAACATCTGATTAGGGTCAAACCCATCATGCTACACGCCGGAGACGAACCAGCCCAGGGCTGAAAGTCTCCTTAATAAAGATAAAAAAAAAAAAAAAATCATGCTACACATCAAATTACATGAGAATTCTATGACTTATTCAATGGAACTCAAATTTAGTTCCAAGAACCGCTTTGGTCACATCCGGACATATTCCGGGTGTCCCGGGGGAAGAAGCCAACATTTGATTAGGGTCAAACCCATCATGTCACACATCAAATTACATGAGAATTCTATGACCTGTTGTATAGAACTCAAATTTAGTTCCAAGAACCACTTTGGCCAGATTCGGACATATTCCGGGTGTCCCGGGGGAAGAAGCCAACATGTGATTAGGGTCAAACCCATCATGCGACACATCAAATTACATGAGAATTCTATGACTGGTTCAATGGAACTCAAATTGAGTTCCAAGAACCGCTTTGGCCAGATTCGGATATATTCTGGGTGTCCCCGGGGAAGAAGCCAACATCTGATTAGGGTCAAACCCATCATGCGACACATCAAATTACATGAGAATTCAATTACTAGTATATAGAAACCCACACGAATTGCCGGCGCAAAAGTGACGTCATTTGACATTGGGCGTTTTTATATAGCAATTTTGATGTGTTTTTTTGCGGTGTGCTCAGCCATCTTTTCTGGTGGTAAGCTCGCACCGGTGCTGCTTTGATGTTGATATCAGAGTTAATTAACACGACTCTAAGGAAACACCTTGCAGATCATTCAAACAGGGAGGCTAATCCGAGCTGGAGCAAACAACCTCCAGTAAATCCTTTAAATTTGTCGAACCTCTTAACGGAATTCCTTTATGATCTTTGATTGGGTTGGTTTATCTCCTTTAAATTCCGTTATAATTGCTTATCTTTTGACCGATACGCGTATTTCGTCTACTACTTGCAGACTGCATCAGTGCCAAGTGGTGTTGAGTACTTGTACAGTGGTGTTGAGTACTTGCACAGCATCGAAATCAAATGTATTTCTGATGTCAAACATTAGAAAACATTATGATTTAGTTGTATTTAAGCAAAGTAACATGGTGTATACATCAGAAATTTTGAAATAAAAAGTTAAATATTCTAATGTCGTTCTGACGGCAATAATTTCAATCTTTTGACATTAGAACCAGGGTTACTTCCACTCACTTGCTATGAAAAATTGTTTTTCCGAATTATGAAAACATTAGATGTTACAGTGATAATTAGTACTTGTAAGCTACAAGAAGGCGTCGTGAAGAATATGTTTGATACATAAAACCTGTCAATATTGCTTTCAGTGCGTTACAATCAGTGATTAAACGATTCGTGAGCGCTCACTCTGAGTGAACGCTCGCGAATCATAAGATCGCTGATTGTGACGCTCTGAAAGTGAAATTGACAGGTTTAATGAGTCAAACACATACTTCACGACCTCTTATTGTAACTTACTGTTCTAATTATCACTATAACATCTATTGTTTTCATAATTCGGAAAAACAATTTTTTTATAGCAAGTGAGTGGAAGTAACCCTGATTAGAACCAAACGTTTTAGGAATGTTTTCGGATGTACATAACGTTATACGCAGAAAAAATTTTTAAACGTAATAATATTTGACGTAAAATCGAGGGGGCGACACATCTAAATCTCAATTTTAGATGCTCAAAAAATCTCACACTAGCGAATCAATCTTCGAAAAATCTTCTTGCATTTCTCGCATCTACTTGCATCGAGCATCATTTTTTTGCAGGAAATCTTCAGAATCGTCATCAATCTTCTTTCTATCTACTCAGCGTGCGAGCAGCTAGCCACAACACAACACAATCTTTCCTGCAGCGTAGATAGAGTCGTTCCTCTCGCGTAAAATTAATAAGAATTTCATGTTGTTTTGGCCGTAAAAAAGAAATCATTATTGTTTCAACAATCCAGTATCTTTGTTTCTTACAACCCATGGATTGTTAAATCAAAAATAAAATCTTTTCGAATTTACAAGATCTTTCATGGTTTTGACGTGAGCTGTCAAATTTGGCAGCTATGTCAACAAAAAATATGTCTGTTTTAAAAGAAATTTCTTGTTGATTCAATCTCGGATTCAATCATATTTATTTTATTAAGCCTGATAATATGCGGTAGAAATAAAAATATGTTTCTTGATTCAATAATAATTTTTATGTTTTGTTTTCTTTTTGTAATAAACAGTAAAACCTTTCTGAGGCATAAAATCTCTCCGGTTCATGAGTTGATGAGTCGATAGGTAGGATCCAGGTGTGAGAGCTGCCTTCCTTACGTCGGGAGCATTGGTACTCAGTACGGAAAATAAGATCGACGAAAAAAAAAACAAGAAAAAAAAGTAAAACTGTTTATATTTAGCTACTGCATCATACTTACTTACCTCAAGACTCAAGATTTTCGAAAATCTTGCACTTATTTCCCGAAATTCACTGTTAAAAACAACGTCGAACGTGGATAAGAGCTGAATCAAACGAGAACAGTTTTTTGTTATTGTTTACATTTTTGTCCGGGAACGAAGGAATGGTTGGTAGTTATTTTTGCATTCATGGCCCGGGGAACGGACACAACAAATAAATGCTAAATTAAAATTAACTATTGTTGGGTTAATAAAAGAACATCGTTATTTTTACAATAGTTGCAGTTGAAAAGTGGCTTATTAAAACAAAAAGAATCTTATTTTGAATTTATTTGAATAAGTATTATCGAAACAATAAAATGCAATATAATTTCAACCGGAATTTTTTCTTTAAATACAAATAAAGTTTTTTTTATGTTCAATGCAAACAATTTTCTGTCCGTGTAGAACTAAACGTTGCTCGGATGTTTTTATATGTAAACGTTTTCTAATGTTTTCAATCGTAAAGGTTTCCCAATAATAGAAACAAACGTTTTTGGATGTTTTCAGATGTAAAAAAATGTTAGAACTAAACTGGTTCGGATTTTTTATATGTAAATGTTTTCTGATGTTTTCTCATGTAGATGAATACTGATGTTAGAACCAAACGTTTTTGAGATGTCTTCGGATGGGATGTACATAACGTTAGAACTAAACGTTGTTCGGATCGGATGTTTTCAATTGTACCTCGGTTTGTTGTTATTTGATGTTTTAAGATGAACAAAACGTTTAAAGTAAATGTTGTTTCAATGTTTTCAAATGTAGATGTTTACTATATACAAAACGATATACAAAACATTAGAATCTAACTTTTCAAATGCTTTCAATTATATTTACAACACATTAGAAATATAAACATAATCGTGTAAATGCTACACACCATTGTTGTTAGATAACATCATACAAATGCGTACATAATAGTCAATGCTGAAGCTCCCGTTTCCCACCAGTCAGTTAACTGACTTTACCTAACCTAATATCATAGCGGCAACGCTCTATGTGGCAGGGGAACTATACCATTAGCGCGCTAAGAGTTATTAGACCACTAACATAGGCGCCAATTCGTAGGTGACGAGGCACTTTCCAACAAACAATCGTCTATTGAAGAAACGACTTCTTGACGATTTTATTCAACTGCATGCTTGATAATACTTGAATTATTTTTAATAATAACTTCTGTTCAGGCTTTGTTCACACAAATCTGGATAATTTATTCAACCAAAACACATTGAACTATTGGTGTTGTAAAATGTATGTCAAGAAGCTTTTATTCGATTTATATGAGTTGTAACAGAGTTTATACGATAACATTTTTGATAATTCAGCGTTTATTAGTTATCACTGCTTCCTTAAAACAGTAATGCTCTGTATACACTTGATTCTCATGTGAAGTAAAGTTTAATTATACATTATTATCCATTTATTAAACGATTATTCAACTGTGGAAAAATTAACCCGAAAATAAGAGAGACCGGGACGCAGGGATGGGTGTTAAAAAAACCTTTGAATATTTCTCGGATTTCGAAGGATCTAACAAAACATTTTTCAGCCGTAACCGATATCTTTAAGGTGACGTCAAACAAACTGCGCGTTACCGTTGATGACCTAAAACAGGCAAACCGGATTGTTGCCTGTGAGCTTTTTTCGATCGAATATCGAGTCTACGTCCCCAGTTGTGACGTAGAAATTGAAGGAGTGGTCACCGAATCGAGTCTGACTTGTGAGGATTTCCTGCATTCAACTGCAGTCAGTGTCGCTCATAGGCACAAACAAAAAAGATTCGTTTCGTGTGACCTTTTCAGGATCGGCATTACCTGACTACGTCAAAATTGGGAACCCAACCATAAGGGAATAACACATTTATTACAGCTTGTGTTATTTTGTTTCACTATAATTTGTAACATAGCTTGTTACACTTAAGATCCCGGATATAGTTAAAATAACAAAAAATGTAACAAAAATTTCCTCTAGATACAACAAAAATATATTTCGCTATGTTACTTTCATAACAAAAACATAACAAATTTTGCAACACAATTCTGTTGTGCTATTACAAAATTATATCAAATCGTGTTATAATCATATATTTCACTTTGTAAATCAAAAACTCAGATTGATTAACTGTGTAAATGAAATACAAAACATTATCAAACTCATAGAAAATATAATGCTTGAAAGACAAGAAAAAATATATTTGATTTTTTATTGGGGTTTGGTCAATAATATCTGGTTGTGATAAAATCTTGTTAAGAATCAGTTACAAAATCAATAAAAAATCAATGCATTTAAATTTGAAGAGATTTGTTATATTATTTTCTTGGTGATAAGTTTCCTTAACTTAATTATATCATAATCAGTTATCCATAACAAAGCTTGTTATAATCTTGTTATTTTATTGTTATACCCTTCTGGTCGGGAAGGTTCGACTACCTGTACGCTTGTTTGTACCGAGGGTAATGAATTGCTTGAAATGCAAACAACTAGGTCACACCGCGGAATTTTGTACCAACAAACCTCGGTGCGATCAATGTGGGGAGGAGCATACGTAGGGTCCTTGTCATGCTACCCCAAAATGCGTTTACTGTAAGGATGCTCCGCATGCTCTGAGTGATTGCCCGAAGTACAAGTAGCAGGGAGAAAAACTAAAGCGGTCTTTGCAAGCTCGCTCTAAGCGCTCGTTAGCAGAAATTTTGAAAACGACCGCTTCATCTTCCCAAACCACCCCAAAAAGCAACAACACATTCTACCTCCTGCCAGATCAGGGCTCTGACTCAGAGGTTGGTTAAAGTAGTCCTTTTTTCTTTAACGGCAACCCGAGGAAGCAGTCCAAAACAAACGTCACCCAAAAACCTCGTAAGGCCTCTCGTACGGACTCTCAACCTACCTTGACAAATTTAAGAGGTAGCGGAAATGTAGCAAAACCCCCACCACCGGGATTTAAAGTTTTTAATTTTAACAAAGACTTTCCGCCACTTCCGGGATCATCTAAAACCCCAGATATCCCAGTTTTTCAGACAGAAAAACAGCTGAATAACCAGCAAGAACATGATGAAATGTTCACGTTTTCTGAAATTGTGGAGATAATCTTCAATATATTCAACGTCTCTGACTCAACTAGGAACATTATTAATTTAGTGCTTCGATTTGTGAAAACTCTTTTGAAGCAACTAGCTTCTAGGTGGTCCTTCCTTGTGTCGATCATATCCTTCGATGGATAATTTTTCGAATGATGTCGGGGATATGATCTCTGTTCTTCAGTGGAACTGTAGAAGTTTTATACCGAAACTTGACACATTCAAATTTTTAGTTCACAACTCACATTGTGATGCATTTGCTCTTTGTGAAACATGGCTTTCTTCAGACGCCGATCTCCCTTTCCACGATTTTAACATTATTCGCCTTGATCGCGCAGATTCGTATGGAGGGGTGCTTCTCGGGATTAATAAGCTCCATTCCTTTTATAGAATCGATCTGCCTTCCGTGACAGACATTGAAGTTGTCGCATGTCAGGTAAATATTTGAGGTGAAAGCCTCAGTATTGCCTCAGTATATCTTCCTCCAAGAACAGCGATTTCTCGCCAAGGTTTCTCAGATATCTGCTCAGCTTTATCTGAGCCTCGTTTTTTTTTTTTTTTCCTTTGGTTTGTTTTTTCCGTCGATCTTGTTTTCCGTGCTGAGCACCAATGCTACCGACGTGCCAGGAAGGCAGCTCCCACACCTGGACCCTACCTATCGACCCATCAACTCATGAACCGGGGACCAACGGCTTTACTTCCCATCCGAAGGAAGGCGTGATCAGAGATGTTATGCCTCAGAACATCCCGGCGGCGCCGACTGGGATTGAACCCAGGCCTGCTGGGGTGAGAGGTAATCACGCTTACCACTACACCATAGGCGCCGTTGTCTGAGCCTCGGTTGATCTTAGGAGATTTTAACTCCCACGGTACAGGCTGGGGGGAACTGTACGATGACAACCGCTCAACCCTGATATGCGACCTTTGCGATAGCTTCAATATGACAATTCTAAACACTGGGGAAGTAACACGAGTGGCCAAACCTCCAGCAAGAGAAAGTAGATTAGACCTCTCCCTCAGTTCGAGTTCACTATCGTTGGATTGCTCGTGGAAAGTAATTCAAGATCCCTACGGTAGTGACCACTTGCCAATCAAAATTTCTATTACCAATGGTTCATCTTCCACTCGTTAGGTGGACATCGCGTACGACCTCACGAAAAACATCGACTGGCAAAAATTTGCGTCCGCGGTTCTCGGTGGTACTGATTTGGTTGAGATACTCCCTCCGCTGGATGAGTACTCCTTTTTATCGCGGCTTATCGTTGACTGCGCTCTTCAAGCACAGACGAAACGCGTTCCAGGTTCAAACCAACGTTCGTGATCGTCCGTCGGGTAGTAACGAAATAGATTCCCCGTTTTCGATGGTGGAATTCTCACTTGCTCTCCTCTCATGTAACAACTCAGCTCCAGGAATGGATAGAATCACGTTCAACTTGCTCAAAAATCTCCCAGACGTCGCGAAGAGACGCTTGTTGAACTTATTCAATCAATTTCTGGAGCACAACATTGTTCCGGATGACTGGAGGCAAGTAAGAGTTATCGCCATTCGAAAACCCGGTAAACCTGCATCGGATTATAACTAGTACCGTCCCGTTGCGATGCTGTCCTGTATACGGAAATTGTTGGAGAAAATGATTCTTTTTCGTCTAGACAAATGGGTCGAGTCGAATGGTTTACTTTCAGATACGTAATTTGGATTTGGGAGAGGCAAAGGAACGAGCGACTGTTCTGCGTTGCTTTCAACTGAAATTCAACTGGCCTATGCGCAAAACAGCAAATGGGTTTGGTTTTCTTGGACATTAAGGGGACTTTTGATTCTGTTTGTATCGATGTCCTTTCGGATAAACTCCACGATAGTGGGCTTTTACCAATTATGAACAACTATTTGAGCAACTTGTTGTCTGAGAAATATATGAGCTTTTCTCATGGAAACTCGAAAACTTCACGAATTAGTTACATGGGTCTTCCCCAGGGCTCATGTTTAGGCTCCCTTCTTTATAATTTTTATGTAAAAGACATTGATGGTTGTCTTGATGAAAATTGCTCGCTAAGGCAGCTTGCAGATGACGGCGTTGTGTCCGTTATAGCGCCAAGTGCACCGGACCTGCACACACCAAATTCCTTAAATCTTGTTCGGTACTATTTTTGCTGGATTTGTTCGGTAAAATGTAATTTTTACCGAATGCTTTGTAAAAAATATTGTTTTACCAATTTTCGGCAATCAGAACTGCTGAATTACCGTAATTTACATACATTTACCGAAAACTGTAAATAAAATTTGCGGATTGATACTGTAAAAGCCTGTGATTCCGCAATTTTGTAAAATTTGTGACGAATGAGTACCGAATTCTGTAAAAGTTATTGGCTGCCATTTCAATGTTGCGTGTCTTTCGGTTATACGTTGTGAAATGTAAGTACTTTACTTTTAGCTAGATTCCGTGCAATTTATGCCGAAAATATAATTAGTATAATTTTTAGGCCAATTTCTTTCAGACGCCATAGACGTTAGGCAACTCAATGGCCTCTTCTACCGCAAAAACTGCATTTTAGCGCAGTTTGCTACTGAATCGATCGAGTCCGGGTTCTTCAATGATTTTTTTAAATTTTCTGTACAAACGCAAGATGAAAATGTCTCTTCAAAAATATATAGTTAAAAGGAATGAATCTTTTGGTTTGGCGAAACAAGAAAACAGTTAATTATTAGTCAATAAAAATTAGAATGCTTATTATTTATTCTGGAAATAAAGTACA
This sequence comes from Ochlerotatus camptorhynchus, assembly GCF_037179485.1. Lineage (NCBI taxonomy): Eukaryota > Metazoa > Arthropoda > Insecta > Diptera > Culicidae > Ochlerotatus > Ochlerotatus camptorhynchus. The sequence goes on along the minus strand of NW_027040689.1, from coordinate 89,693 downwards.
GTCGATTCGGTAAAAATTATACTGAACGCTATGGTAAACATTATCGATCTTTCGGTAAAATTTACAGTCCAGGTCAGTAAATTTTGACAGCCCGGTAACGGTCGGTAATGTTTTCGGTAATCTAGAACATTATCGAAAAATCTGTAAACTGGATCAAAAAAATTAGCTGTCAAATTTACCGAACGATCGGTAACGTTTACCGATGTGCATTGCTTGATTTGTAGTTGACTTTACCGGATAACTGTAATTTGGAGGACGATATGCAAATCGAAAATTACCGAGAGATCTGTAATATTTTAAAAAGGTCACCGACTCAACTGTAATTTGCTTTAATATTGTTTCAAGGTGGCGGTCACTGCAACCCATGCAAAAATTTGGCTACAGTCGTGATCAATAAGTTAGTGTTGCAAATTGCACCACCAATGAACAAAACCGTTGGCGACGATCTGAAAAATTAAGTTTTTGTCGGAAAGATTCGGCGCTACACTGAAAACAAGGAAGCATTGGAAGAAGATTCCAAATGCTGTTTTCAGATTGTCGCCAACGGGAATGGAACTTGGACCGACAGAAAAAAACAAGCAACAACATCGGTATTTATTTAGATAACGAAAATTAATTATTTACGGAAAATATCTACGATTCGATCATCGCTCGGTTGCATAACAGCCTCCATAATTTCACCTTTTCTATTTTTTACAAGCACGAACGCTTTTAATGTCGATCGAAAATAACAATATGGTGGATTTGACGTTTACCTAGACCGTTACCGAACTCAGTAATGGAACGCTTTGTTTACCGAAACTTCAGTAAAATATTTCACCGAAGTCAGTGATGAAGTTGATTTACAGACCTGCCGTTAAAAATGTTTACCGTTTTCGGTAAATTAAAATAAAACTACCGAAATTCGGTCATTTCATTTACAGTTTTCAGCAATAAAGCGAGAAAATACCGAAACATCTGTAATTTTTAGCATTACCGATCTAAGACGGTAATTTTTTTACCGAACTCAGGGTCTCTGTTTAAGTGTGTATGGTTCGTTTAAGGTTGACTGAACCATTTTCATTATGGTTTTCACAGGAAGATAAACCATTTTCAATATGGTAATCGTATGGTTGTGATTTATGCGGGAAGACTCACGACAATCAATGCATTCCCAACAAACAATTGCCTATTGAAGAAACGACTTCTTGACAATTTTATTCCACTTCATGCTTAATAATACTTGTACTATTTTTAATAATAACTTCTGTTCAGGCTTTGTTCACACAAATCTGGAGAATTTATTCAACCACAACATCGAAATATTTGGTGTTGAATAAGGTATGTCGAGAAGCTTTTATTCGACTTACAAGAGTTGTAAACAGAGCTTATTCGATCAAATTTTTGATTATTCAGTGTTTATTAGACCATATTTACTTCCTTAAACAGCGATGGTATAAAGGTGTATATAGACGCTTGAATCTCATGTGAAATAATGTTTAATTAGACACTATTATACATTTATTAAACGATTATTCAACTACGGGATAATTAATCCGAAAATAAGAACGGCACAGAGCAGGGTTGTTCTCGTTAGTGATTGTTGTGTCATTATTTCTGTCGAATTTATTACATATACATACACACACACACACATGTCATTATTATATGGGATTCGAACCATAACCTTCCGATCACCAGCCGCTTGCCTTGCCATCTGAGCTATCCTAGATACATCATATGAGCAGCTAAATAAGCAATAAAAGCTTGAATCTGAAAACCTCAGCGCTTCCAGCCGTAACTTTAGCTAATTCAAGAAGATGTGAGAATGATTAATTCATTAGTAGTTGTTTAACATTAGACCAACGTTACCTCTCCATCGCTCTAATTTCGATGGAAAGGATGCTATTCTTTTCGATAGATCTATGAATTGGTTGTCGTGAGTGATACGATTTATGATTACGATTTAAATTAATTAGGAGTAGAACATAAATAAAAAAAAAGGGTTGAGGCTGGGATTGAACTCGCGACCTTCTACTTGGAAAGCGGAAACGGTAACCACTATGTTACCAATTTCGTTTTGTTGTTAGCCTGAAGCACTGTTGTGGAATATGTCGTGTCCTGACCGTCCTGGCATGGCCATTTTTCGGATTTTCTTTTATATGTAAATTATGTTGCCGTGTTTCTTCTTCAAAGCTATTCATACGACTGACTCTCTTTATTTTCAGCCCCTATTTAGTACCTTTTTTTTTTTGCTCTTCCTACACCTTTACTCTATCTATCTTTCTCACTCTAGATACATCGCTGCCTGTACTGCTCTCATTCCCTACATCCTCCTATACGCCTACTCTTCATTCAAATACATGGTATAAGTACATATCTTTAAGTTTAGCTGGTTTCTGAATCATCCTTCTTGGTCTCTCTGTAGTCGTGCTTCCATTAATCGGGTTAGCGTCGATTCCAACCGGTGGCGATAAACCTCGCCCTTCCCGTGTACTATTTTCTTGGGTAGTACCCACGTTTGGGTTATAAGCATCCGGTACCCTCTTCACGTCTTGAACGTTACGTGATAGTTGTGCTCCATTATCTGCTCTAATCACCACCTTCACCCCCTCTCGTACAAGCACAGTGTACCATTCCCTTGAGAATGTTGGGTCGGTCTTTGTTCGTTGAGTAATAGCAACGACAACCTTATCTCCGACCGTAATGTCACTATCCTTTGCCCCTCTATGTTGATCGGCAAACTTCTTGCTTGTGAGTTTAGTAAAAGCGTCATCCTCCTGAACCACGTTTCTATCCACTGTCTGTTTGTGTTCCCATAGACTGGGAAATGTTCCCCGGTACCGCCAACCAACTAGCAGTTCGAAGGGTGTGACACCTAAGCGTGAGTGATGTTTACGGGTGTTATGTGTATGTATGTATTCTGCAAGCGCCTCGCTCCACCTTCTTTTCTCTTCCTTCGCCGCTGTTATTGCCTTAATGACACCCTGGTTCTGCCTCTCGATAGCCCCGTTGGATTGCGCACTGAGGGGAATTGATTTCTGAACTTTTACCCCTTTTGCCTCCCAATAGTCCACAAACTCATTTCCTTGAAACGGAGGCCCGTTGTCACTTTGAATGATCAACGGAAGACCCCATACCGTAAAAATTCTACAAAGAGCGGCATTCGTAGTTCTGGCGTCCGTTTGCTTCACCTCTACTACGTGAAGATATCTTGAATATATGTCCACACACATCAGCAGATGCCCAGAACCGCAACCTTGGATGAATAGAAAATCTATTTGTAGGATTTCCCAAGGACCTTCCGGGAGCTGACGGCTGATCAATGGCACAGGTGGATTTCTTCGGGAAATTAATAAACATGTTTCACACTTGGTAACGAATTCTTCGGCTTCTTTTGCCATGTTTGGCCACCAAAAATACTCGCGGAGGATCCGTTTAGTTGCCCCACAGCCGATATGACCCTGGTGGGCCGTTTCCAGCGCTCGTCTCCGAAGACTGTTTGGAAGTATGATCAGGTCTTGCTTAAATATTAACGGGTCTAGTGTTCTAAGATTCTTTTCCTGAGCTTCATAACGACGCAATCTGTCCGGCCAGCTACCGGTCTGGAGCCCCAGCCTAACTTCACCGAGCTCTTTGTCGTTTTCAGATTCCAACTGGATTTCCACCCACGTCATACTCATACTTCCTGCATCCAACGAGTATAACATGTGCTTATCGTTGTCTTCATCGAATGGCTCGTCGATTTGTGACCTGTCGATCAAACGAGACAAAGCATCGGCAACGTTGAGGTGTCCAGGAATCCTTTCTATCTGGAACCGATACGGTAGGAGCCGCAATGCCCAGGCCTCTGCACGAGTCATGGCTCTCCTGCTAGTTCTATGTAAACCACCGAAAATGAACTCGTTAGCTTCAGAGTCCGTCCTTATTATGAACTGTTTACTCGTCAAGTAATAACAGAACCGTTCGACACCCCACACTATCGCAAGGGCTTCTCTTTGAGTTTGTGGGTATCGTTGTTCAGCAATAGTGAGCGATTTCGATGCACACGCGATTATTCGTGGAGCTCCCGAGAGGTTAAATTGCACAAGGACTGCTCCTATGCCAATCGGTGACGCGTCAACATATAGCTCCGTCCTGTCCCTATGATCAAAGTACCCCAACTTGACTACTGTTTTTAACGCTTCGTTTTTTAGATACAAGAATTCTTGCTCTTCTTCTTGTGTCCAGTAGAATACGTTCGACCGTGTTAGTAATCTAAGTCTCTCTGTATGATCAGCTCTATTGACAATAAAGCGCTCTGTAAAGTTCATCAGGCCTAGGAAACTTTTCACTTCTGATAACGTTTCGGGTCTGCGGAAACTCTCTATGGCCTTCAGTTTGTCATCTTCGACACTCCAACCGTCGGGAGACAGCCGAAAACCAAGAAATTTAACGGACTGTTTTCCAAAAACACTTTTAGCCGAATTAATTAAAACGTTATGCTCCTGCAACTTCCGCAGTACCGCTTCCAAGTTCTTGTCGTGTTCAGCCTTAGATCTTCCGGAGACCAAAATATCATCGAGATAATTGACCACTCCATTGCAATCCGCTAGCACTACTGTCTGCAGAATCTCCTGGAAGATATCTGGCGAGTTACATAAACCGAATGGGAGACGTTTAAATCTATAGGTGGCGTTCCCAGCGAAAAAGTTGGTCAGGTGCCTCGAATCCTGATGCAACACCACATGGAAAAAAGCGCTCGATAGATCTATCGTCGAAAACCAACAAGCTCCATGTATGTCAGATAAAATAGCTTCAAGGGTAGGCATTCTAAAAGGTGATCGAATGATGCACCTGTTTGGGCCCCGTAAGTCAACGACTAGCCGTACGTCATTTTTACCTTTAGGAACCACAAGTAGTGAAGAGCAGAAGGATTTGTCCATATCGTTGGTAACCTTCTCGATAATCCCGGACGCCAGTAATTCGTCAAGCCTACGTTCTGTCTCCTCTTTGAAAGCCGGAGGAATACAGGTAAACACATTTCTTGATGGTGGTAAATCTTTGTTGTATGCTAGTAACACGGGAGGAACGCTAAACTTTGGGAACTCTTCTGTCGAAGAGACTGTGTACACTTCGCCAGGCAGCAATCGTGATTTGTCCGTGTCTGGCAAATCTTGAACTGGGACACTCAGACCCAGTTGTAATACACTGTACCTTGTTGCTGTACTTCTGCCCAAAAGAGCATTGCCACCATGAATAACATAAAACTTTTCCAATGAACGAGGACGGTCTGGAGTGATGAATAATTCCGCAACAAATGTAGCCTTCACTGGTATCGATCCTGGTGTTGCATAGGCTTTCAATGTCTTGTCCGTTCCTTCTTTCAAGCTGTATACTGGACACTGAAGAGGATCACTGCTCATCAACCGATCGAACACGTCTCCACCGACCGTATTAACTTCTGCTCCAGAATCTATAATAAAATTCACAGGTAACCCAGCTACTTGACCAACGATGGTACCCGTGTAGCTCATGAACTTCTCTGCAAAATCTAGTGAACATATCAACTGCCCGTTAGTTTCGACTTGAACGCTTTGCGAACTCTTCGGGAAAGGCTGAATCGCAGGTAGCATTGTATTGTCTCCATCCCAGCTTTCGATCAACAATCTTTCAGCATACGGATTTGGTTTGGGAGTATTATCAGTGTCAAGCCTGGTCGAAACGAGAGTAGAATGCTGAAAATAATACCAATTTTATTTCATGACTCAAAACTGATGTATATTTTTTTTTAGCTACATCATAACGCATTATGAAATTACGCAATTCTTCAACACCGATAATTTTATTCAATCCAATGTTATAATTATATGAAAAAAATCAAGATACAAAACAAATAAACAATTCACTGAGTTAAAACACTTACGGTCTTGTTGTCGTCGTTCTCATTCATTTCTGTTTCCACGGCAGCAGTAATCGCGGCGATCTTTGACCTTGGGGCTAAATTCGGTTGAGTATCTTCGTCTGCGTGACGCTTTGATCTATGTGCTTCGGGACAAGCACGTTCGATGTGCCCCTTCACTTGGCAGCGACGACAAACCTTGTCGATTGCGTGACATTCATAAGGACGATGAAAATTTCCGGTACATCTCCAGCACGGTGTACGAATTGCAGTGGTTCCCATACCTTCGTGGGAAAATCCACCTCGGCCACGTGAAAAACTTCCTCTGCTCCGGTGATTTTGCACAAACCCACGTCCGTAGCTTTGGGATGAACGGGAATTTGCAAATGAGACTGCGGAAATGTTTGCAGTGGTGCTCGTTTGATGATTCTTTGCAAATAATTCTTCATTCTGCTTCTCGATCTCTGCTGCACGCACCTTATTTACTAAATCCTGCAGTGAACCTCCCTTCCGCATGATCTTTCTGGCTGCTTCGCGAGCTTTCTGGTTTAGAGCGTGGGCTTGGACAACATCCGCTACTGTCTCGACCAACTGATCGGCGTTGTAGTCGCATAGTTTTGCCACTGCCACTACACGCTTTATGTACTTGAAGTCAGATTCGCCTACACCCTGAATCATTGATCTTAGCTTTTGACGCTGCAGAAGGGTATAGTCCCGAGAGCCGTAAAATTCCCGCAAGCGGAACATGACATTTGAGTACGGTGATGTCTCTTCGTCTGGGTTGTCAACGCAAGGTGTATTCTCTAAAATATCAACCAATTTTGCACCCGCTTTCATCCTGAAGATGCTGCTTTTCGTCGATTCGTCCGTAATACCAGCGATTTTCATGGCCGACTCAAGTACGTCCCGCCACTGTTCGAAAGATTTTTTGTCGATTTCATCCTCCCCTTCCAATGGTTTGCACTCTGCTATTTGAAGGGATGCTAGTGTCATCGATGTCAGCATAGATGACTCATCTACTCCTCTCATCGTAGAATTACGCTGCCCAAAAAAGTTGTTGATATCCGCGTCCAACTCCTCCTCGATCCATCCTGTCGAATTACGAGACGAATTATTTCCGTTGCGGGCCAATCGCAGCTCGGTCCGTAGGGATTCTCCTTCTTCAGTTCTTTTGTTAGAAGATCCATGTCCTTCCTTGAAGTTGAGTTATTTCTAAAACATTAAACATCGAAACCAAAAAATGAACTGTTAGCATTGACACATTTTCCTAAAGCCACCCGAGATGCAAATATTCAATTCAATTGTTGCTTTTTTTTTTTGAAGCTAATGCTTTTTTGTTTTTGTTTTTGTAATTGATTATTATTCCATTGTCACAGTTTTGGCATTACTCACCAACTAGATCTTGAAAAGTTTCTATTCGTCACTATCAAATTACTGTCCACCCTAGAATAACTAAAAACTCCGTGTCATCGATGCGAAAATAACCTCTAGCAGCTCACACACGCTGACAAACTTGATCTGAACCAAATTTTCCTCCGTACTCCACTGACTCGTATGCTCGAGTAGGTAAATATAACACATACACGCAGAATTCCCGGCTCTCTCGGATGGAAAATTTCCTTTCCTCGGTTTCATGCCTCACTAACACAGTGAAGTTGTTGTCAGTGAGGAAGAGATGCTTAAATGGGGTACTCAGCGGCACTAATTTGACGGAATGTAAAATTGCATTAATTTGACTTTTAACGTTTGTTATATATTCAATCGAAACGAAAGCACTTGCAATATTTGCGTGTTGTTATAAATAATGTCTCTTAATTAAAAGTACAAGTTCGTTATTAAATAAGGGCTTTGATTAAACAACAACAGAATTTCTGCGATAAAATATTACAAAAACAAAATGATTGCAGCACTATGCTGTGTTCGTTCAATTAGCCGTGCACACTGTCATTACGAACACACCTTATATTTGTCCACGATGAAGATGGTATATTTAACACACACCATTTCGTTCGCTACCGAAAAACCCTGGAGCTCTCGCTGGAGCATCAGTGGTAAAAAATCGGTAAACACGCACACTGTTTGATCTATTGCTAGGGAGCTTGTCACTGAAGCCCTACAGTAGAAGTATGGACGTCTGTCAAAAGTTGTTCCAATCGAACCGTCAAAATGCACAGCTTTGCTCGATTGGAACAGCTTTTTTTTCAGTTTTGTGGTGACAGTCGTCCATACTTTAACTAGAGGGCTTTACTTGTCACTAGTTTTGTTTACTGAACACTGAGTTCTCGCTGAATGAATGGTGGGAAATATACCCTCGCAGGGGAATAAATTTAGTAAAATCAACCTCTCAGGGAGACAAATTTCCTCGCTGGGAATAACAATCGTTTCGGACTTCAACCTCCTCACGGGGAAATTAAAGCGCGATACCCTCTCAGGGGGATACGTTTCCTCACAGGGAAAACCAGAACAGTGCCCTCACAGGGGATTAAATTTCCTCACAGGGAATATTACGGGATAATACCTTCCCGTGTAATATCATCCTCTCGCTGAATAAAATAATCATGTATCCACACTACTCTCACTCCTGGCTCCTTCCACCTTTTTTTTTGATTTGCAATGCACAAATACTAATTCCGATATTTACAATGCACATCTTCAACGGACTGATGATACACGTACCACTTAACTTGCTCGAAGCCACGGGAGGTTCATTTTCTCCATACTAAAACTGATCACAGAAAATTTTGTTAATCCATTGCTCCGTGCCAACAAAATATCTAGCTTCACTCTCGTATTCCCTACATCCAAAATTTCCAGTGACAATAGGTTGCAACTTACCGAACCGCGCCATTGTCGTGTCCTGACCGTCCTGGCATGGCCATTTTTCGGATTTTCTTTTATATGTAAATTATGTTGCCGTGTTTCTTCTTCAAAGCTATTCATACGACTGACTCTCTTTATTTTCAGCCCCTATTTAGTACCTTTTTTTTTTTGCTCTTCCTACACCTTTACTCTATCTATCTTTCTCACTCTAGATACATCGCTGCCTGTACTGCTCTCATTCCCTACAGAATAATGAATGAATACGCCGTTTGTAAAGCATTTATAAAGCATGCAATTAAAACATGGACGCATAGTGGTATAAGAGCTATTATGCTGACTGTATTCACCTTTATTCAGCAATAGTGTTAAGCAATGCACTGGAATCTAGTAATGGAGCTAGAAAACAATTATTAGACGCATGATAAAGCATGTTATTAAATCAATTGAAACATTCGGCTTAAAGCGTCAATGTATGTGCAAATTACACTTATTCAGTATGTTATTAGATCAAACTTCTGGTGTTGAATCAGGAAAACAGTCATAGTTTGTATAGATTTTAATAAGTATATCAATCAAATCAGAGCAATCAGTGGAATAAAGGTGCATCATCGATCTCAATGAGGTTTTCTGAACACATAATTTGACAACCCGTTTTATTCAGCATTGTACACTGTTATAAAGCATTTATTCAATCTATATACTTATTTGTGACTCTGAATTGTTTTTGGGCAGTGTTGTGGAATAATGAATCTAATAAGTCGTTTATAAAGCATTTACAAAGCATTCAACTAAAACATGGACGCATAGTGGTATAAGAGCTATTTTGCTGACTGTATTCACCTTTATACAGCAATATTGTAAAGCAATGCTATGAAATCTAATAATGGAGCTAGAAAACATTTATAAGACGTCTAATAAAGCATTTTATTAAAGCAATTGAAAACAGTCGAATTAGAGCAACAATGTATGTGCAAATTACACTTATTCAGTTTGTTATTAGATCAAACTTCTGGTTCTGAATCAGGAAGACAGTCAACGTTTATAAAGCTTTTAATAAGTAAATTAATCATATCAGAGCAAACGGCGTAATAAAGGCGCATCTATCGATCTCAATGAGCTTTTTTCAGCATATAATTCAACATCTTGTTTTATTCAGCATTGTACACTGTTATACAGCATTTATTCAATGTGTATGCTTATTTGTGACTTCGAATTGTTTGTTGGGTTCTTTGTTTCCTTAAAAAAATGTTATAAAAAAGTTACTTATAAAACTGAATTAAGGGGTTTCCATCAAAAACGTTTCAATATCTTCACAAGTATTTGTTATACAAATTTGATATATTGAGCAAAGTTTAATTTTTTGTGAGTACTACAACCATAGAGGTAACTCTAAGACCACTGGGTCCCGAAGAAAATCATTATTATTTTTGGCTCACTCAGTACCAGAACAACGGTCCCAAGCAGTCCCAAGCTATTTCACTCACCCCTGCATGTTCTGCATGAATCCACACACCCCTGATGTTATCTGTCAAACTTTCATAGCGAATCAAAACAAACATAGTGTAGTAATAGAATTTCAACTAGAATAGGGTACTTTAATCGTTTGCTTGGGACCAATAGGCTACTAAAGTGGTGAGCCAATTTAAAATCGTTAGTTTCGTATTGATTGTTGCTACAACTTAGCTGAAGAAACTACACTGAACGAATTTGACATATTCCTGTTATGTGGAAGTCTAATAAATTTGCGCTATAAGATAATCCATTGAAAATGATATGATTGAAAATGTGTCAGGTAAATTCTATATGAATATCTGATACATTTACAATGCTGATAATTTGGTAACTTTTATATGATCGTCATATGATAAATGAAAATCGATCAAATTATAATAATTAACAGAAATGGATTTGAAAGCCATAAGCATAAGCTATACTTTTCACCACAATATAATATATGTGTCATAAATCAATCGAAGTAAAGTTTATGTGAAAATAACATGAAATTTACTTCTTCTTTTGACACATATATTTAATCGATTTCTAAAAATAAATTCGAAAAATAAACATCAGGCAGTGGGAGCTTTCACAGTTGTGCCTTTTTTTATTGTAGCTGATTTGAGATTCGATCAAGATCTGTTGAGGTGTGATGCTTTCGGTGTCTGTGCTCGATTCCACTGGGCCACGGCTGACTTCAAGATTGAGTTCGTTCAAATAGCATGAAGTAAGAACAGCTCTCCCGACATGGAATGTAGTGCAACTTTATGCTCGTTTTGCTAGAGTGAAGACAAATAGCACAAATTTATGTTCCGTTTCGGTGGTGTGGTTTGTTCAAATCTTTCTTAATGCACCTGTGTGCAATAAATCAATGACTAAATTAAATGATTTGATAGAACTGGCTCATGAAGTTCGAATACTACTTAGGGCTGGAATCTGAATTAGCCGTGTAGAAGGCTTACAATTAGAATCATAGCAAAGTAAATATTACAGTAGAATAATTTTTTTTTCAATCTCAATACATTCTTTTCTGGAACCAATTATCATATGAAACAATAACAAACAAAGATTATTCAATACAGTATCATTGTTGTTAGTAGTATTTAGTTCAACTAATTATTTTAATGAGTGTACGTTAACATCGTTGAAAATTGTTTCAATAATTTATAAAGAACAATCATGTAAGATGTATTTTATTGGGAGCGATATTCATCCCAGAAAAAAAAATGCAAAAACAAATGCTTGCTGTTGGATTTCTTAAAAGGCATTTCTATATGACTATTTAATGATTGGGATAGATCTGTTTACAATCTTTAAACGTCAAAAATCAAAGCAAGCTATTAAAATGAGATAGGTGAAGTTCTGACAACACTGTTAGTAATGTTTATCGCCGTGTTTTTTTCTCGCATATTATCGTCGCATTTTATGTTGTTGTAACGGTCATAAAATATACCTTCGTTGTCCGCTCGTTAGTTTTTGTGCTACTGCTTTCGGTTTTAGTGAATTTCACTCGGTGTGTTGTGTTTTCGTGGTATACAGTGAATGTGAAACATTTTTGCTTTGTTTACGTACATATTCCAAAGCACACCCCACGCGATTTTTTTTTCCGAAGCGCCATCTACCAGCAAAATTGTGAAACTTTCGAGCTTTTCCTGTGCTTGTGGTATATTGCTGTATACATTTTGGCGCATTGCTGTCGTCTGGGCTCTACCGTTGTATTGCGCTACCTTGAAATTTCATTGCTTTCCAGTGATTTTTGCAGTGCCGTCTTGTTCCTGCAAAATGAGTGTAATTTGCCATGCTTGCGCCAATGACATCCATGAAAAAACCATTGCCTGTCGTGGGTTCTGTAACGCGGTATTTCACCCAAAATGCTGTCACTTGCCAAGTGAACTATTGGATGAAGTTGACCGGAACAGGCAATTATTCTGGATGTGTAAATCTTGTGCGAGCATAATGTCAGACATTCGGCATAGTAGGAATATAAAGGCTGCATATGATGCTGGTCTGGAGAAACAGCTGAGTACTCATACGGAGTTGCTGGGGAAATTAAAACAAGAGATTCTGGAGGACTTGAAAATTGAAATTCGGTCCAATTTCACGAAGCTGACCAATACTGCTTCCATCACTCCAGTTTCCTCCAGACGGTCTGGTTTTATGTCAAGAACCATAGGAAGCCGGCGGTTATTTCCAAGAAAGGACAATAATGTACCAAACCTAATGCATGCTACTGGTAAATCTGTATCTCCAAGCCTAGGCAACTTCACTGTGCCTGCCCCGGTGGAAAAGTTTTGGATTTACCTATCTCGGATTTCTCGTGATGTGACTCCTGAGCAAATTGGTGAGCTGGCCAAAAATCGTTTGTCAACCGACGATGTTGAAGTTATCCGACTGGTTTCAAAGAACAAAGACGTCAGCACCATGTCTTTCATTTCTTTCAAAGTCGGTGTCTCAGCAGATTTGACGTCGAAAGCTCTTTCGTCTTCTACATGGCCCAAAGGAATGCTATTTCGTAAATTCGTGGACAACCGCAGAGTCGAAATTTTTTGGAAGCCTCAAGGATTGTTACAAATAAACATACCGCAAACAACTCCAAAGTCCGCCAATTCCAGTCATCAATCATCTATGACGGAGTGATATTGCCGGGTCAGGAACTTGAACCTCAACACCACATTTTTATCAACCGATTACCGGGACGCTCACTTGCCACTAGCATTTTGGAAGCCCCTGATCCCCTCATCACAGTCGAGCCTCTCCTGCCATCGACCTGCAGTCGTCCCGGTCCTGTGTTTGAGTCCGGAAACGGGGTCTTCCAAAATCCAACCACAGGCAAGTATGATCGCTTTCTGAATAATTCCGTCCCTGAAACGATTATCACTTCTAGTCGAACTTCAACAATGAACTCCTTCGTGATTGACCCATGTTGGACACCGGGACGCACGCCTGCCATATGTGTTATGGAAGCCCCTAATTCATCCATCACAGTCGAGTTATTCCTGCCAGCGACCTCCAGCCGTCCCTGTCCTGTGTTTGGATTTGATGAAGGGGTCTTCCAAAACCCTATCTCAGGCAAGTACGACATTATTTCGAACAATCCACTTCCTGAAATGTATTATGCCTACAGCCGATCATTTCCGATGAAAGCACAACCTGCTTTATTCAACTCGACACTCGGACGCACACTTGCAACTAGCCTTGTGGAAGCCCCTGATCCTATCATCGCAGTCGAGCCTATGCTGCCAGCGTTCAACAGTCGTCCCAGCCCTGCGTTTGAGTTAGGAGAGGGGGTCTTCCAAACTCCAACTGTAGGCAAGTATAATCAGCAAGCAACAACTGCTCTGTCTGAAAAATTCTTGGTTTCCAGAGTGCCATTGTATATGTCTGCTCCTCGACAATTGTGGTCTGAAGATAACATTAACAGTATACCAGCCCCACCATACCAGAAGCCGAGACGCTCCACAGAAAATTCACCGGAAGAAGCATTCAGATCCTCTGATCTAGTCCTGCCGAAGATTGACGACTTACACTATTATGATGAATCAACTTCTGTTTGTTTACTGGGACGCACTGCCGTTGGCATCATGGAAGCCCCCGAGCCCCCCGCCACAGTCGAGCCATTCCCGCCAGCGACCTGCAGCCGTCCCGGCCCTGTGTGTGGGCCTGGTGAAGGGGTCTTCCAACCACTCGTTTACGGCAAGTATGAACTCGTCCATGTGAATTCAACTGTTGATCCGCCACTTCGTTTCAGTTCATCTTCGCTTATGGCCACCACTTCGAGCCTTTCTACGTCAGGTGATCTTTCGCTGCCTGATAGTTCACCGTTCTCTCGTGCGGATCCTGGACAAGTTATCATTGACACGGCTGACGGGGAATATGACGTTTATGTATTCACGGAAACTTGGCTCGATGGGAGGATCAATTCAGTGCAACTGTTTGGTGACTCTTTTACTGTCTACAGATTAGACCGTAATTCATCCAACAGCATTCGTACTCGCGGTGGTGGTGTGCTCATCGCTGTTTCCAACGAATTCGCCTCCTGCGTAATCTCCAACGAATTATTTACTACAATTGAAGCGGTTTGGGTTAAGGTCAGCCTCACTTCGCGGGACATCCTCATTGGAGCGGTGTATATTCCCCCTGAACATCGACATGACTGCACCACAATGCAGCTTCATCTGGATGCTATAGAATTTGCATCGTCCATGGCTGATATAACGGATGTGCTTCTTCTGCTTGGTGATTTTAATCAGCCTGGGCTTAGCTGGTCACCCTCAGGCCAGGGTTATGCGTTTCCAGATCCGATTGCATCTTCAACTACTCCTGCCAGCCGCTTGCTTGTTGACGGCACGGCTTTTCATGGACTGAGCCAGATAAACCTTGTTCCCAATTTCCAGTCTCGTTTTCTTGACTTGGTTTTTGTTAGCGAAAGTGCACTTCTGGACTGTGTCGTCGTTGAAGCGCCTGATGTCATCGTTCCTCTTGACAATTTCCACCCTGCTTTGGATATATCTATCGCGAACGGATCTCAAATTTGTTTTGATGAAACCATGACTGCCACTCGGCTCAATTTCCGGAAGACCGATTTCCGTTTGCTGAGACGTTCCTTGTCCCGGATCAACTGGAATGTGTTGAATGACCTTGATATCGATACAGCAGCCGCTCGATATAATAGCCTTTTGCGCGACTGTGTTTGTGCTTCAGTACCGAAGTGCCAACCTCCAAGAAAACCGCCTTGGTCTAACGCTACTCTCCGCAACCTGAAACGAGTGCGATCTAGAGCTCTCCGTGCTCTCACTCATCGACGATGTACCCTTACCAAGCGAAATTTTTCAATTGCCAGCAATGATTATCGCCACTACAACAAGCTTCTTTACAAGAGGTATGTAATTCGTACTCAACATAATCTGCAATGCCACCCCAAGGGATTCTGGTCGTTTGTGAATACTAAGAGGAAGGAAACTGGACTGCCGTCAAAAATGTTTCTCGGCAATGACGTAGCATTGACAACTGAGGACAAATGCAGCCTATTTGCTAGGCACTTCTTAAGCGTCTTCTCGAATGACTCCCCATCGCAAGCAGAAATTGAGCGAGCCGTCCGTGATGTGCCAACCGACGTCGTAAACATGGATGTTTTTGTCGTAGATGTACAAATGGTTCTCTCTGTGATGAGTAAAACCAAATCATCATTTTCTCCAGGTCCGAGTGTTATTCCATCTGCAGTCCTAAAAAAATGCTCCGATATCTTAGCTGCTCCGTTGTCCTTGCTCTTCAACCTGTCACTTCGTCAACAGAAATTTCCCGCACTATGGAAACGGTCTACTATGTTCCCTGTTTTCAAGAAAGGAGACAAACGCAATGTGGAAAACTACCGTGGGATTACCTCGCTTGGGGTTGAATCTAAGGTGTTTGAGTCGCTGATAAATGAGAGATTGTTTGCTTCCTGCAAGCATTACATAAGTACATGTCAACATGGTTTCTTTCCTGGCCGCTCCGTGGAAACTAATCTCGTCAGCTTTACGTCGTTCTGTATGGAAAATGTATGCAAGAAACTTCAAGTGGATGCCATCTACACTGATCTTAAAGCTGCGTTTGATAGAGTTGTGCACGACGTTCTGCTAGCAAAGCTTGAAAAAATTGGATGTTCTGTTTCCTTCTGCAGCTGGCTTAGATCGTACCTCGTGCAACGTGAAGTTACTGTATGCATTGGAAACTACTCATCGTACTGTTTCTCGAACAGATCAGGAGTTCCACAGGGTAGCACTTTGGGACCAATGCTCTTCTCTTTATTTGTGAACGATGTAACGTTTATTCTACTACGAGGAGGTAAATTGTTTTTTGCCGATGACTTGAAGATTTATCTAGTCGTTCGAGGCTATGCCGACTGTTTAGAACTACAAAACCTTCTTGAAATCTTTAATGATTGGTGTGAACGTAATTTTATGGTCCTGTGCGTCTCAAAGTGCTGCGTAATTAGTTTCCGTCGAACTAGGACTGCTATTTTGTTTGATTATAACGTTGCTGGAACTGCAGTTCAACGTGTCGATCACGTTAAAGACCTCGGTGTCATGTTGGATGAAAAGCTCACATACACTCGCCACTTCTCAACCACGATCGACAAAGCTAATCGACAGCTTGGATTCATGTTCAAGATATCTAAGGAATTTCGTGATCCTCTGTGTTTTAAAGCCCTTTACTGTTCATTGGTACGCTCACTACTGGAATTCGCGAGTGTAGTCTGGAATCCCTACCAAGCTGTATGGAGTGGACGATTCGAAGCTGTTCAACGCAAATTCGTCAGATACGCACTGCGCTATCTTCCATGGAGTGACCCGCTGAATTTACCACCGTATGCTGACCGCTGTCGTTTACTGGGTTTGGATACTCTTGCTAAGCGACGAAACATATCGCAGGTCGTCTTCGTTGCTAAAGTTTTACTCGCAGAATATGATGTTCCTGAGTTACTGGCCAAAATTAATCTGTATGCTCCTGCCCGAACACTCCGTCCGAGAACCTTGCTACATGAAGTAGTACATGCAACCAACTATGCTGCAAACAGTTCCTTTGTCGCCATGATTCATCAATTCAACGAAGCCTCTGACCTATTTGACTTTGACATCAATGCCTCGATGTTTCGTCATCGTTTGCTGTTGACCAATTTTTAATTTTTAATGAGTGACTACATTTAGATTTAAGTGTTTCATTGAGACTATCAAGTCAGATGGACTATAATAATAATAAATAAATAAATAATAATAATATACATGTTTTCCTATACTGCAAAGTTAAATGACAGTCCAATAGTTTCTACATGTCTATTTACACGCGACATATCAACAAACGTCAAAAATCAGTAAAAGCAACTCCAATAAAATATACATGATTATCTTATAAGATATATATTTTAGTGAGTAATATTCATCATGAAAACAGGTATATTTTACTGAATTTTCTCATAGTGCAAATTTATATGATTTTCCATTAGTTTCAAGATGTCTGTTCCCACCCATGACATATCAACAGTTTTTCACCATGAAATATATCAGACAATATTCATATACTTCTTACCTTCGCTAACCACGTTCGAAGCCAAGTATTATCAAGTACTAAGTATGTGAAATTACGATAGAAATCATTCCATATCGCAGTCATAGTTTTTAAGTGATAATCCAATGGAATCTATCAATCATCACATAGAATGAATAAATCTGCTGACATTGCTATGTTATAAGATGGATCCAATAAACGGTACATGTCGATTTGCTTCAGTGTACCCTTCTATCTCTTTTGAAAAAAAGTTATTATTTTTATTTTTTTCATAGTACGCCCCGCCGACGCACCGTTGACGCCCCAACGACGCCCCGCCGACGCTGCGGTGACGCTTCAAAAACGCTGCGGCGACGCTTCAAAATGATGCACCGCTTCAAAATGAGGCGCCGCATCAAAACACGGCGTCGCTTCAAAAACGCTGCGGCGACGCTCCAAAATGAGGCACCACTTCAAAATGAGGTGCCACTTCAAAATGAAGTGCCACTTCAAAATGAAGCGCTTCTTCAAAACGCGGTGACGCTTCAGTATGAGGCGACGCTTCAATATGCGGCGCAGCTTCAAAATGAGGCGACGCTTCAAAATGAGGCGACGCTTCAAAATGAGGCGACGCTTCAAAATGAGGCGACGCTTCAAAATGAGGCGCCACTTCAAAATGAGGCGCCACTTCAAAATGAGGCGACGCTTCAATACCGTTCGTAAGAAAATTGTAAAAATAAAAAAAAAAACATTAAAAAAAACTGCTCTAGCCAAGCTGAATTGATCTAGATAAAAAATATAGCCTTGGAGGCATTTCGAAAGAAAGCACGCAGAATTAAAAACAAATGGGCAGTAGAGGGATAAATCGATTTTGCATCGCTATACTTCAATCTGCATATGTGACATTTTAAGCCGTATTAGGTGCGACACATCTAAATCTCAATGTTAGATGGTCGGAATATCTCACGCTAGCAAATCAATCTACGAAAAATCTTTTTTCATCTCTTGCATCTATATCCATCTACTTGCATCGCCCTCCAACTTTTTGCAGGAAATCTTCAAAATCTTCATCAATCTTCTTTTTATCTACTAAGTGTGCACGCATCTCACAACAGCAAAGCGAATTTTTTCCTGCATCGTAGATAGAGTCGCCTCCCTCGGGTTAAAATGGGTACAGGGTGCACAAATGTATGGGCATACAGTCCAAAACGCACCCGGGGCAAAAACGGCCGATGAGCTTTTTTATAGCTTTCCCGTTATTAAATCATGAATTTGACAAGCAGCAGTACTTCAACTAGCGTAACATTTGAAAAAGGGCCTATCCTCGTTGATCGATTCTCTTCATCGACTTTCTCTTTGGTTAACCACGGCAGCATAAACGAATTTATCGCTAAGCTCGCAGCACAGTTCGACAGAAGATGATGTTAGCTTGCGCCTGAAACAACACACTGAATGGGAAATTCATTTCCAGTCGGGTTATTCGCGAAAGAGAAAATCGATGAAGAGAATCGATCAACAATGATATGCCCTTTTCTCGTGTTGCGCGAGATTTCTGCATAAAACATCCCAGAATTAGGAATGGAATAGCTATGAAAAACCACATCGGATGTTTTTCCCCGGAGTGCATTTTGGCCTATTCTACCCTACGTATCTCAATCACAAGTGGTAGGCTGGTTGTACAATGTTCCACCGTTAATGCACTGTACTGCCTGAAGAGAAAGCATTCCAAATATCCCAACAATCATGTCATGGAAACGGTACTTGTACTTGGATGTCGTAGTTTATACTTTTCTGAAAATCCAATATCTACCCTCTACTGTTCTAGCTTCATATACAGCTCTCCCCCGAATAACGCGTTACCCACTGAGTGGGTTTTCAACCAAGCGCTCTGATTTTCTGCGAATGACTACTGGAGTCCTTTTTGATTGGGTCGTATGTAACATTTATGTCAATTAGAGAGACGGGATGTTTTGTTTTGGTGAACAAAAAATTGTTTCTATTTTCAATTAGAAGGATAATTCTTTCAAAATTTCCATTAACTAACATCTCAGGAGTGTTGCTATCAACTGAGTAAGGTATTGATAGCGTTTCTGTTGAAAATCAAACGTTTTTTAACCAATCAATATTATACGACCTTTTGCATGCCGTGTTTTTACATTCGACCGTGCGCTTTTTAGCGGTTTAAAAATGTATTATTATGAGTAATTACTCACAAAAAACGTAGTTATCTTTTTATAGACCACCCACAACCGTTTAACATTGAATATTTGCAAAATTTGCACTTTTATTAGGAAAAAACAACAGGTCATATGTACAGTTTTTACGCTTCTGTCAAATTTGTTACATACGACGATTGACACCCCCATAGAAGTTAGGTGTCGTATGTAAAATTGAGCTATGTTTTGGTCAGTTGGCACATACGACGAATAGTTTTTTGACGATAAAATGAAACAGAAACGAGGTAGCGGGAGCAAATTTTACCTATAGTAAGAGTAAGCAGAGTAGTGTCTGGTAGCATTAAAATGTCAATTTGTTTACATTTGTTACATACGACCCAATCAAAAAGGACTCTAGAACTGTCGTTTACAGCTATTTTATTCAATGGGACACCGTTTCTTTTTAATTCATTCAAAATACACACAAATCAATATTGAAAGATACCATAAACCAAGGTTTTGTCAAACAGGAACCAAACAGAAAAGTGCAGTTTCTCACTGCACACTGAACAATCTCAAACAATCACTACACGCTCAAAGCAAAACACACTATTTTACTCCGCCTGTTTTGATTTGTTTTCAATGGCACAAACTTTCATGACAAGAAGAACAAGTATACAATGAATTCCGTGTGTGCTATCTGCTTCTCCCTCCCAGGTTGAAAACCCCGCCGAGAAAAAGCGGTGGGTGCAACTCAGTGGGTAACGCGTTCTTCGGGGGATAGCTGTACGTTCATTCGATAGGAGGCAGTGAATATTAGAGAACATGGAAAGAGTAATGCAATGGTAGGGATTAATAATTTTCTTATTATCTTGGCATCGGTAGGAAATGAAAGAGGGTGTGCTATCCTTTCCCTAGGCGTGCACAGACCTCTTCATTAGAGGGGGTTAGCAACCAGGCATCTCTAAACGCAACACTACACTGCGTAGGTACTGTCTTTTTTACACACCACGGAGAGCATTGAGTTTTACGCCCCGTACCAGTGCTCGATAGAAAACATCAAACGTTGCGAACAAGGCATCGGTACCGGTGCCCGTGCATAATTGTTTTCACCGGTGCGGTGTATGGATGCTTCGGCAGCCACCAACGTTTTAAACGTTTCATTTAGTGCTAAGAAACCTTTTTTTTTTTTTTTTTTTATTATAGTCACTTTAACGCTCTTGGGTCATTCGTGACTTGTCCGGGGGTGAGATTTGAACTCGTGACTTTGGCGTGAGAGGTATGGATGCTAACCACTACACCGGGGTCGCCCCCCAGCTGCTAAGAAACATTTCACAGTGTCGGAGTTCACTGTTGATCGGCCGATCTACTATACCTATTCGTGATAACGTTATATCATTGATCTACACTCTAAGCTACGATAACCTAAAATTATCGGTATTTTTTAATGATAAAAATCGTAACATTTTTCTTTAAATTGGCTATTTTTTACAATAAATTATGACATTTTTAACGTTAATCATTGGTAATCCACGATAACCGATAATCTAGGTATGTCCACTTTCTTTGATAATTGGTAATTTTTACTGATATCTGGGTATTCTTTACCGGGTTTTAGGTATGTGTATCTTAGCGTGTATATGTCTGCGTATTGATCGGAAGATCGAGCTGTCAGCCATGTTCTGTCAAATGTGATGCTTGTTAAAATATGGTAAGTCTATAATGTGGTTTTGGCTTCGAAAATTTGGCACTAAGAGCGGTTATATCATTTTAATGACGTTTCGTCGACGAAAGTTTGGCCAAATGATCATTCAATTGGTGTATTACCATAGAGGTAACGCTAAGACTAGAAGGTCCCGAAATAACGTGCTCAACCTTTTGGCTCAGCTCTGGTACTCTCTTCGGTCCCTTTTATGTGATGAACTAGCCTACGGCTAAAAATCACAAAAATAAAGAAAAAAAAAATCTCTTCGGTTCCAAGCTAATCGATTCACCCCTCGAAAATCCACTAACCCCTCATTTTATCTGTCAAACTTTCATAGCGTATCAAAACAAACATTGTGTAGTACTAGAATTTCGACTATAATGGGGTATGTTAATCGTTTGCTTGGGACCAATAGGCTACTAAAGTGGTGAGCCAATTTAAAATCGTTAGTTTCGTATTGATTGTTGGTATTACTCTTGAAGTGATGAGTTTTCAGGGATTTCCCATCTAAAAACTAATTGTGGTGCTTTGCATGAGGAACGCCTGCGATTTCAGGTAAATACCTTTTGGGTTTCTATTGTATACCGTTTATTGTTTGTGAAAAGATAATTTGTTTTGTGTTCCTCCTATGGTGCTGTTGTTTATTTGAAGATATGGTTTCAAGATCATGGCTCACTGCTGCCTAACCTTTCATACACGAATACTAGTTTACTCCACGTAAAGCATTAATCGACCACTTGCGAAGCAACATTAGATGGTCTTGATTACAAGATTGCTTGCGAGTTGGTAGTGTGTGGTATGCACCAGTCTATAAATGATTGCACAACACGTATCTGTCTAATGCGTGAGTGACAACAGATCAGTCACTCAGCGCTCACCAGCTAGCTCACACGAAGCCTCTGTTGCCGTCGTACCGCCATCGCGGTCCAATGAGATGTATACAGGTGAGGCAATGGTCGTAAAATGGTGGTCGTGTGATGCAAAATAATGTCATAGTGTTTGTGAAATATCGCGAAGTCTACCATCCGTGAAAATGCGTGACGTAAAACTCCGTGTTTACAAATAAGTGAAGCAAAGCTAATCCAGCAAGTGCGAATTATTTTCGGTCTCGTATATTGTTAGTACTAATCGAATTTGGCTAAAAATGCCTTCATGTGCCGTGAAAGGATGCGGTGTTTCTGAATACCACATTAAAAAAAGTGGATGTTCAATTAGTTTGCACGTTTTTCCGAAGAACAAATCCCAATGTAAACAATGGGAATCATTTTGTGGACCGCAGCAAAAATCGGGCAAGCGCTACATTTGTTCCGAGCATTTCGAAAAACATGATTTCGATAATTTTTATAGTACCAATACGCGCCGTGTTTTGAGAAAATCAGGTATACAGTTAAATTTTCAAATTAAATTACCTATTGAATTACATAATTGTTGCTTTATAGCTGTCCCATCAATTCGTGTACCTGAGTCAGCACCATTATCGGATCGGTCAGTGCGCGCTCAGCGGAGGGCTCGTAAAGAACTGATTTCCGAGCTGATGCAAGCATACGAAACCAATGAAAATCAACACGGTTCAACACATCAATCCCCAAATAAAACTAACGATTTGGTCTCGGTTGATGACGATTCATTCAAGCCTATGCTGAGCAGTACATTTTATGATTCGAACAACAATGAGTATGTCGAGCTCAACGGTGAGCGAAACGGGAATTTTGATGTTTTGTTGGAAGCGATTCGCAACCCTCCCGATAACCGGAACGAAAGAAGTACACATGAAGATTCTCCCGGAAATGATACTGTCACGAGCTTTGGAAACTTTGATGTTCTTTGGGAAGCGATGCTCATTTCTCAAGCTAAAAGGACCAACATAAGTGAAGTTGAAGTTTCTATTAGCTCTGATGCTGATAACCTTCACACTAATAAACCAAATCTTAACTGTGCATTTACGGGAAACACGACAAAGAATAGTCAAACATTCGACAGTGGTATTGTCGATGCTGAACTTTTTCCAGTTTCCAGTTCAACGTGCGTGGACAAAATGTCACTTAAGGATCCAAGCTTTGAACCAACAGTAAATACGACAAAACTTGGAACTGTAAGTCGTTTAACTGTTATTATTAAAACTCAACGCCAAACTATTCGTAGCTTGCGTGCGCAGGTAAGGTTTCAAAAGAAACGAAATATTTTACATATTTAATATACATTCTTTTATAGCTAAGGGCAAGAGACGCGCAACTTATAACTTGCAATAAAGTTATGAAAAATCAGCAGAAAAAACTGGACGATTTACAGAAAGATAATACATGTCTACGGAAGGCATGTAGTGAAATGAGTTCTGTTGCCGAATGTGTTATCAAACATCGGATTCGTGCGGCATTTTTGACTTTGTTTACTCCTAATCAAATCGACTTGATCTTGGGTGTAAAAAAGAAAGTTGTATGGACCAATGCGGAGATCGCAATGGCATTTGCTTTGAGGTAATTTATAGTTATAGGGGAAATGGATGTAATGTCGGCCTATATGCCCCTAATTTGGGCCCATACATAAATTCAGCAATCGACTAAATTTTCAACAGCGACTAAAAATATCCATTAGTACCGTCCCAATGACGCGTTTATCTAGATAAAATTGATAAATAGCAGACTTTTAGCGATGGGCCCAATCTTAGATCCATAGGCCGACATTAGAGCCATTTCCCCTTTAAGCATTTAAGGGTAACTGACAACTTTGACAGTATGTACCATTACCTAATTTCGTCAGTAAGTAAACGAAGTCCTTAACGCTCTATTTTTGCATGAGGATATACATCATGTTTCATAGCATCGATTGATAAACATAAAAGTAAAGCGCTCAAATAGTTTTGTACCTCCTACCTAGTAGTTTTTGTACCTTTCTAATAGATAAAGCAATTTATTCTCATTTTAAAACTTGGTTTACAAATCGATATGAATGTCTATGGAATCGATAAAAATATATTTGTGCTCAGAAAACGAAGCTCGTTCAGATGATGTATAAAAATGTGTTTGTTTTTCGAAACTATGCAGCCCAATTGCATGAATATTCGTTTTTCTTTTTCTATTTATAGGTATCACAGTCAGCCTGCGTACCAGATAGTACGCAACGAAATGAAAATCCCTCTACCATGCCTTCGAAGCCTACGAGAGTGGGCCTCCTGTATAAACATGAGAAGGGGAATCCTGAACGAAGTGTTTTTGGTTATGAAAATTGTTGGAAGTAAAATGACAAGCCGTGAGAAAGCTGTAGTGCTAGCTTACGACGAAATGTCCGTTAACGAAACCGTGGAGAGAGACAAAAGGAATGATAGTATTGTGGGCCCACACAAAGAAATGCAGGTTGTGTCAGCTCGTGGTCTTTTTTCAAACTGGAAGCAACCGGTTTTTGTGGATTTTGACAGACAGATAACAACAACAATTTTGAACGACATCATTACTCGATTTCATGAAATCGGATTCACTGTTGTAGCGAACGTTCATGACTGCGGAGGAGCAAATGTGAGCTTGTGGAAAGTAATAGGAATAGACTACTCAAAAGAACAAACCGCGATGCAACACCCTGTTACACACGAAAATATATATTTCTTTCCCGATGTCCCACACCTTCTTAAGCTCATAAGGAACTGGATGCTGGACCATGGATTTTATTACAAAGGTATGATTGACCATTCCTTAACATGTTATATTACCCCTTATTTATATTGGGGCAAGATGGATTGATTGATTAACATCAACAGGCTCAATGTAGCTGGAAAAATAAAACTATCATTGGGGTAACATTGACCCTGTTGATGCTGACAAATAAATAAATAAAATATTCAATGAACTTACCCACCTTGCCCCACCTTCTCCTTCACTGAGCGTAAATAAAGTATTACTGATAAAGGTTGGTCCATTAATTATGTCACGCAAATTTGGCCCATTTTCAACCCCCCCCCCCTCCCCCCTTTGTCACATGTTTTGTATGGACCTTAATTTTTTTTTGTATGACTCGTCACAGTTTCCAAAACCCCCCTCCCCCCTAAAAGTGTGACATAATTAATGGACGACCCCTAAGTAGTATTAATTTATATTCAACAGGGCAATTAGTAACAAAAAAGTTCTTGGAACTGTTGATTGAAAAGGCGTCAACACTCAAAAAACCGTTGGCGAAAGATGGCCCCGAATTCAGGAATGTAGAGTTCAATTCAATGTTCAAACTATCTCTAAGGCACGTGACAGTTGCTCGAGCTGAAAGGCAGAACGTCAGACTAGCTGCGGAGCTCCTCAGCCATACGACCGCCGTGAATCTCCGAAGGCATTTCGGCGAATACAATGAAGCGATACTTCTCGCTGAGGTTATTGAAATCATCGATAAATGGTTTGATGTGATGAATTCCTACCAATTGAATCAAGGTTCGCCAAGCAAGACAGGTTACGGCAGTAGCTTGCCTCTTCAGGACAAAATTCTTGACGATATGGCTTACTTAATGAAGAATATGAGGACTCTAACGAGGCAGTGTTTGCCAGCAGCAACCCATCTTCAGGTAAATGAAAAACTAAATACATGCACACGATGAGATTTATTTGTTTACTGTAATTACAGACTTTCCAGAAGGCCATCCTCATCTCAATTGTGTCAATTAAAAACTTATACCTGACTATGCAGGTTAAGTTCGGCATATCATTCATATTGACGCATAAATTGAATCAGGACTTCCTAGAGAATTTCTTCGCAATTTTAAGATTGAATGGCGGGACACATGACCATCCATCTCCTCTGCAGGCGCTTGATCGTATCCGCTTAGCCATTCTGGGTAAAAATTTGCAGCATCATCTAAAAAGGCATCAAAACACCGAAAGCGTATCCATGGAGAAGATTTTTTAGTCGCTAACATATTTCGGAAGCGAAAAGCTGATTCAAAAGGAACCCAGCATATGGCATTCATTGAAGAAATAGACGATGATGTCGAAGATTTCGAGTCATGGCAGGTTATGTCGAAAAATCGAACTCTCGAAGAAGCTGACGGCGTGGAATATGCTAACGGATTCATAGCACGGAGCTTACTGACAGAATACCCAACGCTAGCCAATCAAACCCAGGTGGTTATGGATACATCTGAGGAAGGAATGAATAAAGAAAACTATATTCAAGACCTTTCATACGGAAGACTACTTCAACCGACAGATTCTTGGAATAATGCGGCTAATCAATTGGATGCCTACTTCAATCATATCTACAATATCACTGGCAGAGATTACGGCGAAATCGGGTTTCGAAATACTACGGATGTACAGAAACGAACCATCAAGAAATTAAAGGATCAGTTCCCTGATATTCCAGATAAAATTATTCGTACGTACACTACTAAACGCATAAATATCCGAGTGAAGCATATGCAAAAGAGATTACAGGAGAGAAAAATCCACAAATACAAAATTGAACCGAAAAAAGCAATGAAACGAAAGGCTGAAAAATCCCTCGGAAATGAAGCAGGAAACGAACGGGATGCCATTGTTGGAAAAAATGCCCGAAAATTAAAACATCTTATTCATTAAATCTTTCTGAATAACTGATTTTGAGTCCTATTCATTGTACATTGGTGGAAATATAACATACCTTATGATTCATAAATACAACTTTTTAATCAAATTGCCCACATTCTGCTCATTCCATCGTCTCCAGGTTGTTCCTCGTTAACTTGAAGTCGTTGGCACTCATTTCACTAAACAGCCGTCCTTGTTGTCTAATGTACAGGAGGAAAACGGACACTTCTAAAAACAACACGGATAGTTTCTAGTACATTTCATACATTTAATTTGCACTAAGCTAAAGTAATTCCACTAACAAATACAAAGCATGCTTTCTCACCACTAGTTTGTTTTGTGAGTTTGACGTCATCATCGATTGTTTACAATTTTTTTGCTACTAATACCAACAAATACCTTTTTGTTCCACACCTGTATATACCTCATTGATCGCGGTCATCGTTGAGCAGTGAACATTCGTTGAGTTAAGTTGTGTGTGTGCCTACTGCTGCGTGTTGGGTGATTTTCTAGCAAACGGCCGGTTGGCATATTGGCGACCGTTTCAGGTATTTTGCTGCTTGTTAATTAGCAGCAAAAGTGAATATAATTGTGCCTTATACACGGTGTTTCGCGAAAACCCATTAATGGGTATAAAAACACCCATTTCCGCTAAAAGTGCCCCTCCTCATTTAATGGGTAAACTATGGTTTACTCATTAATGGGTAAATGGGGTATCTGTCAATAAATGGGTGTTTTTTTACCCATCTTCTTAAATTGTGTTTTTTGTAAAATGGGTAAAAAATACCCATTTCTTCAAATGGAGGATGCTGGTGCTGGGTTATTTGTCCTCGTTGATATAAAAAAAAACTTTCTAATATTTACATTAAAAATAAATGCAGGTTAGCGAAAAAAATATTATACGAGATATTATAATATCATATTGGATAAGACTGTATAGACTTATCCGTAAGTCTCTCCAACCTTTTCCGGAGATCGTCCATTTTTGCTTAAAAAAAGCGGACGGAAACTGTTTGCATTTCCAATGGTCGGTGACGGAATGAGACAAAAACATTTCCAAGTGTTTTTTCACCCATTAGTGGGTAAAAAATATACCCATTATGCAATTTTATTGGTTCTGTTGTCTTGTGAATTTTAGCTAAAACGGCCTCTTTTCTGATTTTTATCTCTCAATCTATGAAATATACACGAAAACTATGTTGGAACGAAACTTCTAGAACAATATGAGGAACATTATGCCGTACACTACACATTTTTATATCATATGGGTGGAAAATTCGTAGAACAAATACTTTAAAATTCTTCACATTTTAAGATATCTTCGAGCATGAAACTAAGTCAAAATTCAATAAAATCACTTCGAATAGTCAACCTTTGGCCACAAAGTTGGTAGATAACACATTAAGCTTTGCTATGAAAGCTGTTACAGCAGCTTTCGTTGTTTCAGTCTCGAGATACAAATATTATAAGCCGTAAATTACCTTGAAAACATAAAATTAACTAGAAGCACCTCTAAATCAACACCGATTTTGCTGAAAATTTGCACAAAAGTTCAAATTAACATGACGAACAGTAATCACGGTTGACCCGTTACATTCCGAACATTTTGTTTAAAATGAACAGGTCTAGTGTTCATGATTTGTAGTGGTGAGCGATGATAATTTCTCGGGACGAGCACGGATGATAATTTGGTGATAAAAATAAGAACACGAGGAAGACAGATCGAGGTTAGCACCGTATTCTTGTGGAAGTGCAGTAGCTCGGGACGAGCATTGGTTATGTTTATGGCACGTTTGCATTGAACTATTGTACTAGCTCGGGACGAGCACTGATAAAGTTAATTGATAGTTCGGGACGAACGGACTGCATTAAGCTCGGGACGAGCACTGAAATTGAATGAATGCTCGGGACGAATACTGAATTTGTTTGGTAGCTCGGGACGAGCATTGATAACGTTGTATACTGAATCATTGATTGTTGAGAAATCTTTACAAACAAAATTAAAGCCATTGAGAAAATAAACTTTGCCGTAAATTGAATATGGACTTGACGCTTACAGCACAATTGTGCTTATCCCTTTGTTTTTCAGACAAGTTTTGTATCTACCTCGTGAAGAATTTTGTGGTGCTGTGCAAGTCATAATGTCAAGCATGGGTAAATATGTTCGTGCTCCGGCTTGTAAAAACAACAGGAATAGTTCAGAAGAATCAGAAAGCTATGTGTCCAGCTCTGGGAGGTTTGTGAGAACTCCCAGTCCTGATGCAGCCCACTCACAGTACGCAAAACAAATTGTGGGAAGCTTGGATAAAATACTTCGAGAACTTCGAGTTAGCAGCTTCATTGGCTAATGCGGATGACCTGGTGAAGCGATACCAAATGCTATACTTTTCCATTGGAGATGAGCTTCAAGGAATTGTCCGTTCGGCCAAGTTGCATCCTGACTCGAATGATCCCAGTTGCTATGGGATTTTCGTAAAAAACATTGAGAACTACTTGAAGTCATTAGCTGATACCTCGGCCGAGCATGATATGTTTTCGTCTATGCAACAAGAGAAAGGAGAATCGGCAGTTAACTTCCATGCCAGGTTGATGGTAAAAGTTTGGCTTTGTGGTTACAGTACATCTGACCAAGAGCGTTTTGTTCAAACGCAGCTGCT
Source organism: Ochlerotatus camptorhynchus (assembly GCF_037179485.1). NCBI lineage: Eukaryota > Metazoa > Arthropoda > Insecta > Diptera > Culicidae > Ochlerotatus > Ochlerotatus camptorhynchus. The sequence goes on along the minus strand of NW_027040689.1, from coordinate 60,441 downwards.
GAAAGGATTAAGGAATCGTGCATTAGCTAATGCAGCAAGAACGTATGGACATGATACAAACTTTGTTGTTCAGTCTGCTACGCGAGATGAAGCTTTACATCCCGAGTCTCCATCATTCGGAGATCCGACATCCATCATGGCTGTATCCCGTACTTTTTCTCGTGGCGTGGGAATTAAGCGTAAACAAAGTAATGGCAATGATAGAGGTCCTGGTTTCAGACCAAACCAATACCGAGGAGAAACTAAGTTTCCATTACAACGATATGAACGGTGTTCAAGATGTAATCGGGCTGTCCATGGTGGTCTACACCCAACAAACAATCGCCTATTGAAGAAACGAGATCTTGACGATTTTATTCAACGGCATGCTTAATAATACTTGTACAATTTTGTAACAGTCCATGTGGACTACACTGTTGTAACTCCATCTGACAGCATGTGGCGGTGCCATCAACAATCAATACGAAACTAACGATTTTAAATTGGCTCACCACTTTAGTAGCCTATTGGTCCCAAGCAAACGATTAACGTACCCTATTCTAGTTGAAATTCTATTACTACACTATGTTTGTTTTGATTCGCTATGAAAGTTTGACAGATAACATCAGGGGTGTGTGGATTCATGCAGGGGTGAGTGAAATAGCTTGGGACTGCTTGGGACCGTTGTTCTGGTACTGAGTGAGCCAAAAATAATAATGATTTTCTTCGGGACCCAGTGGTCTTAGAGTTACCTCTATGGTGCCATCGTTCAACCACTAGATAAAGTGCGGCGTGCGTGTAACGATTGTTTTTTATGGCTCCACTCAATTAGAATTCTCTCACTTACGCATGCAGACACAGGTAGCAAACCGGATGTTTGGAGTATGAGTGCCAGCGTAGTGAGATGGCTCACACTCAGAGATATGGATCTCAAATAATAGCGCGGCTTGTACTGTAGGCGGGAATGCGATGGAAAAACCTCTTGATCGGGTTTTTCTAGATCATCACGGCGTTTGAGCAATTGTTCCGCCAACAAATGCATATTGAATTTTCTGCGACGCAATTAGCCTGGACCTTAATCAGGCGTTTTCAATTAGCCACACAATCACTTTCGTGAAGCTACGCATTCTAATCAGACGTGTCTATTGCTTAATACCAGTTGAACTGTACCAATTTATTTGAAAAGTGAGGTGAGCAGAGATATTAGATTACAAGTGAAATACTTAAATTGATAGTTATTGTAGTCTTTTCTAGTTCATTACCCATTATAAACCGTCGAAATCCGACAATTAATTGTGAGAAGAAAAAAACGCAGGTATGTGTTATCGCGTGGTGTATGAGAATTGCAGAGATTAATTTCGTTGCGGGTAGTTTTCCCTTCAACGAAGGGTTTTTTTTTATATATTCTACGAATCCTCGACGAGTGCATAGGAAGTTATCACGTGATTACCGTGGATCGTAAGATATCCGGTGGTTTCCATCCGTTCGTGACCCCAGAGGGTGAACGATTTGTCGAGCCCTAGTTCATCAGATAACCCCACCCAGTGATCCACGCTTTCCGTCACTGCCACTCATCCGTCGAGTGAATCGACCGCTCGTGAACGCTATTGGAAATCGAGCGCAAGTCGACCCATTGATCGAATCGGAATCTTGCTGACTCCCACTAAGCCAAGTGTGGTTGAGCGTCGGCCTCTCGTTTTTCGACACTGCTACGTCACATTCGCCGACTCCCACCAAGCCAAGTGTGGTTGAGCGTCGGCTTCTCATTGCGATCGCTCTGCAACTTTTCCTCGTCGTAGAACACCGCCTTTGTCGCATCGTGATCACTACGCATCGAGCAACGTCGCAGCATTCTTTGTTCATCGGAACGGCGTCCACAGTGCTGTAGTAAGGGCAGAAGACAATAGCCTCGAAACTGTAAGTTTAGAATAGATAATTTGAGCTCAAATTTAGGAACCTTCCCCAGACCAATGTAAATATTGTTTTAACTATGAGAAGTTCCCTGAAAATACAAATGCTTCTTCGCCTAGTGGATTGTGAAGCTTCATCCTAAATACGGCATTGAGCATCAGCATCATTGACCGCCCACGGTTGCTGCTCTGTTATTACCAGATCAGCTGCAATTACACAGAGAACCAACAGATGATGTTTGGGACTAACATTCATCCTCAATGTGTAAGAACTGGAGATCTAATATTTTAGCAATACCAGCACCGGCCGTGTCCGAATGCAGGTCAACTAGGGAATGGGAAGGAATGTGTTGACGTGGTACTCGCTGTGAAGGAAACCGAGAAATCCTCTGCGCTTCCACGAGAAATCACTGGGATGTTGGATGTGGGGGAAAGGTTGCACGCACACGCAGGGATCGTTTTTGGTAGAGCGATTATAATACACAAACACACACACATACACACGCGCGCGCGCACTCATCCAATTTCTATTTTTAGATCAGGACCCACACTGTGGTAAGTGTGATGCGATCGGTGTTAAAGAAGAATTTGTTTTCATTAAAATCTAGTGGGTATAGAAATAAGGCAAAGTGAAAAATTGCAAGGAAGGGGACGGGCCTGGGATTGAACTCCCGACCTTCTGCTCAGTAAGCAGAAACGGTAACCACTGAGCTACCGAGCCTCGTCATCCTAGTGGATTGTGAAGCTTCATCCTAAATACGGTAATATTAAGAGTTTGTTCCTTCCTTTCCGCATATTTTGTTTCCCGTTTGGGTAAGCTAGGGAAACCGTAGTGTTTGAGCCACTTAAACTCGCCCTCAGACCGAGTCTCATAGCCGGACCGGAAAACGCGTCAGCAGTCTCTCTACACGGACAGAAAATTGTTTGCATTGAACCAAAAAAAATTTCATTTGTATTTAAACAAATAATTCCGGTTGAAATTTTATTGCATTTTATTGTTTCGATAATATTTATTCAAATATATTCAAAATAAGATTCTTTTTGTTTTAATAAGCCACTCTTCAACTGCAACTATTGTAAAAACAACAATATTCTTTTATTAAGCCAACAATAGTTGATTTTAATTTAACATTTATTTGTTGTGTCTGTTCCCCGGGCCATGAATGCAAAAATAACTACCAACCATTCCCTCGTTTCCACCCGGACAAAAATGTAAACAATAACAAAAAAATTCTCGTTTGATTCAGCTCTTGAGCAAGTATGCTGCAGTCGCAAAATATAAACAGTTTTTCTTTTTTATCCTTTATTTTTTCCGTCGATCTTATTTTCAGTACTGAGTACCAATGCTCCCGACGCCAGGAAGGCCGATCCCACACCTGGACCCTACTTATCGACCCATCAACTCATGAACCGGAGAGATTTTATGCCTCAGAAAGATTTCAATTGTTATTCTGTTTGTTACAAATAGAAAACAAAACATAAAAATAATCCCAAATTATTGAATAATGAATCAATAAACATATTTTTATTTCTACTGCGTATATTGTCAGTCTAAATAAAATAAATTGATTGAATCAACAAGAAATCTCTTTTAAAAACAAACATTTTTTTTTGTTGACCCAGCTGCCAAATTTGACAGCTTACGTCAAAACCATAAAAGCTCTCTTGTAAATTCGAAAATATTTTCTTTTTGATTTAACAATCCATGGGTTTTTAGAAACAAATATACTGGATTGTTGAAATAATAATGATTTCTTTTTGCAGCCAAAACAAAATGAAATTCTTATTAAATTTACGTCAAATATTATTACGTTTAAAATATTTTTTTCTGCGTGTAGTCAGAGAGTGGCGCTTAAGCTGCTGTTCGTTGTGTGCACAACACAAACGTTACAATTTGTAATAATAACTTCTGTTCAGGCTTTGTTCACACAAATCTGGAGAATTTATTCAACCACAAAATATGGTGTTGACTAAGGTATGTGTGTTGAGAAGCTTTTATTCGACTTCCATGAGTTGTAACAGAGCTTATTCGATAATTTTTTTTTATTATTCAGCGTTTATTAGACATCATCTTCTTCCTTAAATAGCGATGATGTATACGCTTGATTATCATTTGAAGTAACGTTTAAATTAGACTCTATTATACATTTATTAAATGATTATTCAACTGCAGGAAAATTAACCCGAATATAAAGAACGGTAGAGACACACAGACAGCGTTGTCTTTTCCTTTAGTGGCTGTTTTCATTATTTCGACGAGGCACGCACCACACAGATGCTATTAAATTTATTTCATACATTTACATGTCCGTTGCATGGGTTCCGAACCATATACCAGCCGCTTGCCTTGCCATTTGAGCTATCCTACACGCAGAAAAAAATATTTTAAAAGTAATAATATTTGACGTAAAATCAATAAGAATTTCATTTTGTTTCGGCTGCAAAAAGAAATCATTATTGTTTTAACAATCCAGTATTTTTGTTTCTAAAAACCCATGGATTGTTAAATCAAAAAGCAAATCTTTTAGGATTTACAAGAGCTTTCATGGTTTTGACGTAAGCTGTCAAATTTGGCTGCTGGGTCAACAACAAAAATATGTTTGTTTTTAAAAGAGATTTCTTGTTGATTCAATCTGACAATTCACGCAGTAGAAATAAAAATGTGTTTATTCATGTAAAAATAATATGGCAATTTTTTTTATGTTTCGTTTTCATTTTGAAACAAAATTGCAGAAATTGTAATTGAATTTCTGAGGCATAAAATAAAAGCCCCCGGTTCATGTACGGAAAACAAGATCGACGGAAAAAAATAAAGGAAAAAAAAACAGAAAAATTGATTATATTTATCAACTGCAGCTCGAATTGCAGCATACTTACTTAACTCAAGTCTCAAGATTTTCGAAAATCTTGCACTTATTTCCCGAAATTTTCAATTAAAAACAATACTTACGTGGAACGCGTAAGTATTGTTATTGTTTACATTTTTGTCCGGGTGAAAACGAGGTTGGTAGTTATTTTTGCTTTCATGGCCCAGAGAATGGACACAGCAATTAAATGCTAAATTAAAATTAACTATTGTTGGCTTAATAATAGAATATTGTTATTTTTACAATAGTTGCATTTGAAAAGTGGCTGCTTAAAACAAAAAGAATCCTATTTTGAATTTATATGAATGAGTATTATTGAAACAACAAAAAGCAATATAATTTCAACTGGAATTATTTGCTTAAATACAATTAAAGATTTTTTTGGTTCAATGCAAACAATTTTCTGTCCGTGTAGAATACATCATATGGGCTGCTCAATATTCAATAAAAGCTTACTTGAAACTGAATACTTATCAGCACTCCCGATCGTCCCAAGGTCTAATGGGAATCATTAATTCATTCATTACATTGTAACCGTTCTGTTACAAAGGTTCAATACAATATTTTAAATATGCACCATGTCATGCATGGCCGCGGCAAAATGGTGACACGGAGTCACGGGTGATGAGCTGAAGGGTTCTGCGATGCTTAGAGAACGGCCATCGTTCACTTTATCTCAGGCGAGCGTGTAGACCAGAAGTGTCTGTGGAATTGGCGTTGACGGCACCGTCGAAAAATTTGCTCTTTCAGCAAATATAGACAGTTTCCTATGGGAATTTTCGGTGGAGTGAAAGGATAGTACAAAGTCCGCCATGTTTCACGCACAGTCTGACGTTTGCTTATGCATTTTCTCATAGGAGTAAAGAGCTACAGAGTCGCCGTCAACGCCAATACATTTTAACAGAATACAGTGCGAGTAGTGAATCAAGGTGCAGTGGAAATCACCAATTCAGCTGATTCAGGTAAAGTCCAAGTCATCCTCTAAATTGGTCCAAGGCACTAATGGATGTTACCTCCTCGCTAGAACCTTTCTTTTCAACCAATCAAATGGTTTTCTGGTTGGCGAGTCAAAGACCGCCATTGTACGCTACGGTCTAGGTGACATTGAGTTACCTTGACCTAACCGTAAAGGACATCGTCCTCGGGCTGAAGGCCCTAAACACCAAGGAGAATTTCCCTTCCCGGTTCGACAGAGGGCGGCCTTGGCGTCGTCGACCGGCTTCGTCAGAAGGAAGCGCCTGTGCATCGGAGCCATCTCCACAAACCGCTATACCAGCCCCGGTAAAACCAACCCGCCATCGCACTACGGCCGACGTTCGGTCAGCCTCGCTTCATCCGCCATTGTCGGAATTGTACCGGAATTTCACCGAGCGCTGACAAGATCGGCCTTTAAGGATCTTTCCGGAACCACAGCGAGCGCTCGTTGGTCTGCAGTCGTCGTAGTCGCCATCGTCATCAAGGGTATGTGCCAAGAAAATCGAACACAACACCACACAATCCACACTATCGGTAATTGGAGAAATACAGTGTTTAAATTGATCCGCGTTGTGTTTCAGTTTAATTGAAAGCTTGAGTACCTTTTCATCCGCGTAGCCCCTCCAGTTTGCCCAGTAGTGCGCCGACTCTGAGACACAGTTCAAGGAGTCTCGTGCTGCTGAGTTGTTGTCGGGCAGAACATTAGTTTCAACATGAGACCAATTCTACCTCTTCACCTTTCCAATTTATAAGGAAAGGATGCTGGATTATTTATTAAACTAAATCAACGAATGTGTTGTTGTAAGTGATGTGATCGATGATTACGATGTTGAACACAAATAAAAAAAAAGGTTGAGCTTGGGATTGAACTCGCGACTTTCTACTTGGAACGCGGAAACGGTAACCACTACTCTACTGATTTCGTCTTGTTGTTTGACGGAACCAGTGTTGAGGAATAATAAATCTAATAGTCGTTTATAAAGCATTTACAAAGCATGCAATCAAAACATGGTATAAGAGCTATTTTGCTGACTATATTCACCTTTATATTGCTGTATTGTAAAGCAATGCAATGAAATCTAATAATGGAGCTAGAAAACATTTATAAACGTCTAATAAACATGTTATTAAATCAATTGAAAACAGTCGATTTAAAGCGTCAATTTATGTGCAAATTATACTTATTCAGTTTGATATTGGATTAAACTTCTGGTGTAGAATCAGGAAGATAGTCAATGTGTATAAACCTTTTAAATAGTAAATTAATCAGATCAGAGCAAACAACGGAATAAAAGTGCATCTATCGCTTTCAATGAGATTTTTTCAGCACATAATTCGACATCCCGTTTTATTCAGAATTGTACACTGTTATACAGCATTAATTTAATATGTATGCTTATTTGTGACTCTGAATTGTTTGTTGGGCGGTGTCCAGCGTTGGACAGAAATTGTAACTCCTGTTGACGCCGCGGCCATTTTGCTGCAACATGCCGTATGAAACGAGTCAACAGTGCAGTCGATATAAATCCGATTCTATGGTGGAGGATAACAAGGCACAGGTAACAACCGATAAATTTTGATTAGAATGATGCTGAAAATATAACACAATATCATGTTTTCGCTAATTATGCCTTTTCATTCAACGAGGGATAAATTTTCATTTTTCAGCAAATCAACGCACTTTCGCTTGGAGACGTGATGGTTGATTGTACCGTTGGCTCATTAAATCCATTAAGATTTCTTATCGAGTCTGGGGCAGATGCTAATGTTATTGGTGGGGATGATTGGCGCAATCTCCAGGAGCAGTCGCAAACTGGATCGGCGATGATTGATTGTATTCAACTTCCTGGTAACAGGGATTTACGCGGTTATGGGGCCGATAAGCCAATGTAGTTGAACATGCTTTCAGAGCCAAAATTCAAGCAATTGGCTTCAGCATCCAAGCACCACATCCGAACTGAGGAGCTTCTTGAGGTTGGTTCGTTTGTGAGCCCGTACATAAGAAACTTTGCAGATATTTCATCTCCTTTGTGGACCACGGTATCCTCAAAATCTTGGACCTGTTAGACAGCAACAAGAATAAGCATTTGAATTAGTCAAAGATCGCATCGTACATTGTACAATTTCACTTGGATATTTTTCGGAGGATGATAAAACCGTTTTATATACAGATGCCTCCCCTAATGCTTTGGGAGCAGTGTTAGTTCAGGAGGATGGTAAACGTACCCCTCGGATAATTAGTTTTGCGTTTAAGGCTCTGACGGGGTCACTGAGAAAAAGTACGCTCAAAATCAACGTGAAGCTTTAGGTGCAGTGTGGGCGGTAGAACATTTTGCATACTTTTTATTAGGTAGGCATTTCACTTTGCGCACTGATCCTAGAGGCATAACTTTTATGTTGAATCGATCTCGGGAAACCGCTAAGAGAGCTTTAACAAGGGCCAATGACTGGGCGTTAAGACTCAGTCCTTATAGCTACGATGTAGAGTTTGTGCGTGGCTGTGAGAATATTGCTGATCCCTCTTCTCGTCTGTATGATGGAAAGGACGAAGCCTTTGACGACGAAACCAGTCCATGGGAGATTGCGCATCTAGAGGCAAGTACTGTGCAATGTTTAACTGAAACCGAGATTAGAGAGTCTACCGAGTTCTACGAGTGTTGAATTGGAAACTGGAGATTGACCTAAGGAATTACAAAAGTTCAAAGCAATTTCAAATTATTTGCATGGTAAAGATGGAATGCTTGTAAAAAGTGGTTGTGCGGTTATTACCATCGAGCTTAGAGAGCAAACACTAGGAATAGCACATGCAGGGCATCCTTTAACAGCCAAATTTAAAAGCATATTGCGTAAGCGTGTTTGGTGGCCTGGAATGACAACAGATACTGAAAACTGGGTAAAATCTTGTGTACATTGTGCTGTAAACGGAAAACCGGAGAGTCATACTCCAATGGAACGCACGTTTGCACCGAAAGCAGTTTGGAATGGACTTTAACGGTCCTTACGTGAAGTTTGGTAGGATATCTATCTTAGTAATTATTGACCTGAGATCCCGCTATGTAATCGCTCGACCTGTGAAGTCTACTGCTTTCGAATACATTAAGAAAGTCTTGGATGACGTGTTTGGACGGGAAGGCTTCCCTAAATCTATCAAAACTGACAACGGGCCTCCATTCGACGGTGAAGAATATAAACAATATTGTTCAGATCGTGGAATTCATCTTCTTTTCAACACCGTTCTTAAATGATGATGATGGTCCCACCTCTTGCCCCTACAAAGATTTGAGCTGGACGATTTATCTTTAGGATTATTAAATATAACAATTTAACCAGGTTTGCAAACAAAATCGAACTGGTTACAGTTACAGATATAAATTCCCTCTAGAGTTTACAGTTGCTTCATAGCGATATAAATCTGGAAAAGCTCAGGCCCACCTCTTAGTTCGCCTTTTTCTCCACCTAAAATATTCATAAGTATTACAAACAATCAACAAAGCACCCTCTTACACTAGCAATCCCGCAATCTGATGCTATCATAATTTTCAGCAATGTCAGGTATGCTCACGAACCCCCAACATTTGCCAGAAAACTTACTACTAACTCAAGGCATCTTCCAAATAAGCTTCAAGATTGCATTTTTTTTTATCAAATTTTAAATTCAGTCCTCTATATCCGTAGTACGCGCGCGAGGCTCAAACTAGACTACTTTTTTTTTTAAATCTTCTACTATTAAATCAAATATTAAAAATCCATCATTACCATCGTGGCGAACAGAAATAGTTTTTGCAGTGGTACAATAATTATTAAAAACTCGTTATGACAGCTATCCATATAAAATAATCCGTTAGAGATAACTTCGTCAAGATACATAATTTGTCAATTCATAAAAAAATCACTGGATAACTGTTCAAAATACAGTTTTAAGGTGTGAATGCAGTGTTTTTTAAATTTTGTAAGTGTTGCTGAACATTTTATATGTCTAGGCATCGAATTGAAAACATTTATTCCTTTATAATATAATGAATTTTGTGAAGCACAAGTCAAGAAATGTGGTGTTCTTATTTCAGCCGCGTTTCTAGTATTATATCTATGAAAGTCACTTCCTCTTTCAATTCGATCACACAATATCGAGGCAGCAAACCGTTAACTACTTTAAAAATTAACACCATAGTCAAATATACAATTCTTTGCTTCACCGACAACCATTATAAGGCGTCTAGCATCAAAGTTGAGGAAGTGAAGCTATTACATCTCAAAATCAAACGCATTATTTTATTCTGCAAGCGCTGTAATCTCGAAATTTGTGTTGCATTGGCCAAAAATAAAATGGAAGGGCAAAAGTCTAGATGAGGAGAGATGATTGAGTTGAGCTGTATTTTACTGGCGATAGTTAAATCGTTTTTCAGTCGACATAGAATTCCATACTTCTTGACAATTTTCTTGATGACATTGTCAATGTGAGAGTTGAACTTAAGTGTGTCATCAATAATCACGCCAAGATATTTAATCTCGCGAACGCGATCAATAGTCTCATCATCAATTACAACAGAGACGTTCTCATTTACTCAATTCCGTGAAATAACCATAAATTTAGTTTTACTTGTATTCAATTTCAACTGCTTATACTTCAATCATCTACTTAGAGAACGCAAATCTTCATTCAAGTGTAAAACGGCATCATCTAAATCCTTAGCTGTAACGGATAACAGAGTATCATCTGCAAAAAGATGAATGTCGCAAAATCTTAAAACACGTCGCAAGTCATTAATATACATAATAACTAACAGGGGCACTAATACACTTACCTGTGGCACTCCAAGGTTATTCCCAACGGGACTGGAAACAGAATCATTAAAAACAGTCCGTTGAGTTCTGTTAGACAAATAGCTTTCAACCCATTTATATGCAGTACTTGTAATTCCAAAGCGCTTGATTGATCTTAACAATAAGGGCCTAGAAATTGTTTCAAAAGCACGTTTTAGATCCAAAAAACAGCTACAATCGTATCTTTACGCTCTAAGTTATTTTTTCACTTCAGCAGAGTTGCGACCTATCACAATCACCACCATCAAACAGCTGATGGTAGTAACGCTTTGTACATTCCTATCAATGTGCTCGTCGAAGCTCTCTCCATGGCCATCCATCAAGTTGACGAAAGAAGTAAAAAGCAACTGGTGAATGTCGTCTTCTGTTGTGATCCATCACCGATCTGGTCATTCCTGACAATCACGACGTTCATCTGTGCTCGTTTTAAAGCAGTTGCTGCTTTGTTTGCTTATGTGAGTGTGTTGGTGAGTAATCCCAACAGCTTCCGTTTAATGTTGCCTGCTTTGTTTGTAACTCACACACTCGCGCCTGCCGAGACGAACTTGGAATGCGTGGGCATTGTTTTCATTTTCTTCTGTCGTTTCGCTTTTTCTCATGATCGTACTGCAGAAGTCTTCACTGTTTTCGTTGTGCTTTACATTATCAGCAGCGAGTGTAACGTTTTGCTTGTGAGCAGTGACCATTACTGGTGATTGTTGTTTGCCATGGCTCTAAAGGGCCACCCACATTAGATCCGTTTGCGTTGCGTTGACGTAAATTTGACAGTTAGACAATAGATTTAGCTGTCACTTTGCCGCAACGCGTCCGATCCGGATCTAATGTGCGTGGGCCTTAACTCTCACTGCGTGACAAAACGATCTGTCAGCGATAGTTGGTTGATTTGAAGACGAGTGTCATGATATTTTGCATCACTGCACTTTGCTTATACCAAATTCAACGCGGTTTCACAAGAATGACCTTCCCGATATCCCGATTGTTCTGGTATAAACAAACTATTACTATTTAAATACTCCAACAACTGGCCTTTAACAATAAGTTCTAAAATTTTCTCTAATGTGTGCAGCATGTTGATAGGACGAAACTCTTCGACGTTAATCGTTCCAGCAATTTTTTGAATAGGAACCACTAAGGATTCCTTCCAAATTTGTGGCACATGTCCAAATTTTAAACGCAATAATATTTGACGTAAAATTAATAAATTTCATTTTGTTTTGGCTGCAAAAAGAAATCATTATTATTTCAACAATCCAGTATCTTTGTTTCTAAAAACCGATGGATTGTTAAATCAAAAAGAAAATCTTTTCGAATTTACAAGAGCTTTCATGGTTTTGACGTAAGCTGTCAAAGTTGGCAGCTGGGTCAACAACAAAATATGTTTGTTTTTAAAAGAGATTTCTTGTTGATTCAATCATATTTATTTTATTGAGCCTGAAAATATACGCAGTTGAAATAAAAATATGTTTATTGATTCAATGTTTTGATTTCTTTTGGCAAACATACTTTTGAACATAAAAACCAATAAATGATCCATAAAATATTGGAAAACGTTCCATAAAAAACATTCAAATGATCCATGAAACTTCGGAGAAAATCCTTAAAAAAGTGTGAATGATCCATAAAAAATATCAATATGATCCATATTTAATGTAAAATTTAGCAACACAATTGTAAAAATGTACCGCTAAATTTCTAAGGAATGAGCATTGAAATTGTACGAATTACCCATAAACATATTGCAATTGATCCATAATACATTCAGCAGTGAACCTTAAACTAAAGAAAGTGTATAATGAGAGAGAGAAGGATTAGTATTTTCCATTTAATTCCACTACTTTATTTGCTTATCCTTGACAGATACGCGTATTTCGTCTACAATGTGCAGACTTCTTCAGTGTCTTGTACTAATACTCGACTGGTCGAGTATTAGTACAAGACACTGAAGAAGTCTGCACATTGTAGACGAAATACGCGTATCTGTCAAGGATAAGCAAATAAAGTAGTGGAATTAAATGGAAAATACTAATCCTTCTCTCTCTCATTATACAGGTATTCCACTAAGACGCCCACATTCATCAGGATAAAGAAAGTGATCCATAGAAAATCATGTTTGCGCACTTAAAAATATAGCCATGTTCGTATTAATGAAAGCAACTTCCTCAGAGCAGTCTCGTTTTGGACAGCTTGAAGCTGAAATAGGTTTTATTAAACTAATATAAAATCAAAACCAATCTTAATGCTAAAACCTATTTCAGCTTCAAGCTGTCCAAAACGAGACTGCTCTGAGGAAGTTGCTTTCATTAATCCGAACATTCTTGAAGAACAACATCGGATATAACCTCAAAATGTCAGAGGGATCAACACCACCGTTGAGTGAAGAACAGAACAGCGATTGAAACTGTACGCTTTGTGAAGGCCATGACCACGTAGATGATATGGTTCAGTGTGATGTCTGCGATTTCTGGACCCATTATAGTTGTGCTGGTAAGACAACAGCTGTAAAGGAGGTTCCGTAGACGTGCTCTAAGTGCACAAATATGCTGAAGGTGGAAAAAGGAACTAAGAAGTCTGTCAAAAAGAAACCACCTAGCAGAAATAATAGAGCGAGGAGTGATGCCACAATCGAATCTGGAAAAGGAAGTACCAATGAGGTCAGCCTGGAAGAATCCCTAGACCAGTTGCTGCAGGAGAAAAGCGCAAATAAGAAAGCGCTGGAGGAAGAGAAATTCCTCCATGAAAAGCGATAGGAGGCTGAGCGGGAGATTTTCAAACCGAGAGTTATCTTCCGTCACTTTTTTAACAAAGATTTGGCTAGATTTAGCATTTAGGGATTCAATTATTATTTTAGTTAAGCACGCAATGCACGAATGAGCTACTTACTAGTTACTTAGGGTAAATCATGTATATAGCGTTTAGGAACAAATTGTAGGTTACCAGATTTTAGGATCAAATTTTAGTATCTATATTAAGCAAATATAGGGTTATTAAATTCCACCTCCAACTAACCTACTTCAGTAGCTACATTGAGGTAACTTTAAGACCAGAAGGTCCCGAAGAAATGTGCTCAACTTTTTGGCTAAGCTCTGGTACTATCTTCGGTCCCAAGCTTATCGATGCACCCCTATAAAACACGAGAAAATCCACGAACCCCTCATTTTACCTTTCTAACTTTCATAGCTAATCAAAACAAACATTGTGTAGTACTAGAATTTTGACTAGAATGGGGTACGTTAATCGATTTGCTTGGGACCAATAGGCAAGTCAAGTAGTGAGCCAATTTAAAATCGTTAGTTTCGTATTTATTGTTGGTAGCTAGGTCACTACAAATAACTACAATTTAATTAAACGATAGGTATATTAACAAATTTAGGCAATTAAAATAATTTAGCTATAAAACGTTTTTTAGATGGTTTGGAATTGTATCTTCTTTTCCTCTTTTTTCTCGTTCATACTCCGACCTATCTAAGGTTTGGCTCAACGGAACTGTGAGTTCACAGTTCCGTTGAACCAAACCTGACGTCTGTCATTTCTGACAGCGACCGTTACCGTAGCTCTCTGAATCCCCCACAGGGTTGTCACTGGACTTGGCGGTAGAGGGTTATCCCGATATTCCGAACATCCATGATCCATAAATTAGACGTATATTATTCACGTTTTGGACACTGTATTATTAATTTTGATCCATAAACCATGAAAAATAGCTCCATTACTGCTTAACTACTTAAATTTACTGTCCTGCCGTGTTTTTAGGTAGATGTTATCGATGGTCAAGCGTCTAGAATTAGCTTCCAAAAGAAGCTTCTATAATAATCTTCTTAAGAAAAAATGATAAATAAATGTTAATTTTATGGATCATACCTAGGGTTGGTGTTCCAGTTGTTGGTAGACGTGCTTATTTTGGTGTGTTCCAATTATAGTATATATCGAGGGGGGCAACACATCCAAATCTCAATTCTAGATGCTCAACAGATCTACCACTAGCGAATCAATCTTCGAAAAATATTCTTACATTTCTCGCATCTACTTGCATCGCGCCTCATATTCTTAAAGGAAATCTTCAGAATCGTCATCAATCTTCTTTCTATCTACTCAGCGTGCGCGCAGCTAGCCGAAACAAAACACAATTTTTCCTGGATCGTAGCTAGAATCGCCCCCCTCGGTCTATATACATATGTTTTTTAATTTGATCAATAAACCTTGGAAAATTTCTACATTACTGCGTAGCTACTCAGGTTTACTGTTCTACCCGTTTTTTTTTGTCAGAAGAGCAGAACGATGGGCGAGCGTCTAGAATAAGCTTCTTAAAAAGTTTCTAAATGAAGCTTCCATAGGAAGCTTCTTAAGAATATTATTATAGAATCTTCTTTTGGATGCTAATTCTAGACGCTTGCCCGTCGCTTCGCACATCTACCTTAAATACACGGGCAGGACAGTAAATCCATAGAGGTAACTCTAAGACAAGTAGGTCCCGAAGAAACGTGCTCAACTTTTTGGCTCACCTCTGGTACTATCTTCGGTCCCAAGCTTGTCGAATCACCCCTCGAAACATAGGAAAAACCAATAACCCCTCATTTTATCTGTCAAACTTTCATAGCGAATCAAAACAAACATTGCGTAGTACTAGAATTTCGACTAGAATAGGGTACGTTAATCATTTGCTTGGGACCAATAGGCTACTAAAGTGGTAAGCCAATTTAAAATCGTTAGTTTCATATTGATTGTTGGTAAATCTAAGTAGATAAGCAGTGGAGCAATTTTTCAAGGTTTATGGATCAAAATTTAAAAAAATAGTGTCCTAAACATGAATAATATACGTCTAATTTATGGATCATGCCTATATTTTTAAGTGTGCAAACTTGATTTTTTATGGATCACTTTCTTTAGTTTAAGGTTCATTGCTGAATGTTTTATGGATCAATTGCAATATGTTTATGGGTAATTTGTACAATTCCAATGCTCATTATTTAGAAATTTAGTTTTACATTTTTACAATTGTGTTGCTAAATTTCACATAAAATATTGATAATATTGATATTTTTTATGGATCATCCACACTTTTTTAGGGATTTTCTTCGATGTTTTATGGATCATTTGGATGTTTTTAATGGAACGTTTTTCAATATTTTATGGATCGTTTTATCAATTCTAAAGGTGCAAACTTAGGGCTGCCATTTCTTTTAGTACCAAACAGAATTCCAATTGAAATTAAAAAACCTTTCTGAGGCATAAAATCTCTCCGGTTCATGAGTTGATGGGTCGATAGGTATCCGAGCAGCGAATGAAAACAAAATGAAAACTAAATTTGATATTTTGATATAAGCGTTCGTGATAACATATTTTGCCTACCGTGTGGTCGAGTTAATAGTAATCAAAACAAAAATGAGATCTAAATAGTATATGAAGAATATTAAAAAGATAACAAATTATGTTTTTTTGATAGCAAATCTATATTTGCATCACGCATCACGGTTTTCGAAAGATTCCCTTTCTTTTCACTTGGCAACAGAGGACTTCTGCATCAACTTCAAATGACTTCTAGCGAGGAAAAAAAATTAACGGCAGTAGTACATCCGTAAATTAGTGATTTTTTCAATTTATCTTAACGAAAATAGTAGAAATTCTCATTACTGGCCATTACAAAACGTATCGCATGATAAATGTAATGCTCACTGCGTGTTTATGATCATTTCTTCGATTATATTTAATATTTAATTGCAATACCTTTCGTGGACCTTTCATAGCATCGTAATGCTTGTTTACTTTGCACGATAGGTAGCCGGTTTGACAGTTCAATAGGTAGACTTGGCTTCACTCTTGGCGTGACTCATTATACACCGACTCTACCAGAGCTTAGCCAAAAAGTTGAGCACGTTTCATCGGGACTTTCTGGTCTTAGAGTTACCTCTATGGTTGTACCACAAACAAAGTGACAGACGACTAACTGGCGAAGAAAACAATTAAAATAATGTGGTTCGCTGTAATAGAATTTTCTTAGAAGCTTGTGCCATCAGCCACTAGATGGGCTAGTATTTTTGTTTTGATATGAACATAGTTGATTTTGTGTGCAATATGATCTTTGACAGTGTGCAAAGAGTGTATCATTTTGTCATTTTTTTTATGCATTTCAGTTTAGAGTAGAGTGAAAGAGATAGAACCAAAACATTCTAGTATATTTAGTGTTGCCATGTGGTACAATCCATTAGTAGTGTTGACATGTGGCACAATCCAGTAGTAGTGGTGTTGCCATGTGGTACACTGAAAAATTGCATTAGCAGGTGCGTCACCAAAGTTTTCGAGCCGCTCCGTCTGTCACTTCGTTTGTGGTACTATCGTGAGTCTTCTTTAGATTCTCCCTGACCATATCCCACACCTTCTTATTCACTCCCTTCATCCTATCCAGTCAAGCTTCCTCGGTGAGTTCCTCGTTTCTCTCTAGCCCGTGATCAGATCCTCGAGTCATGATCTTATTTCCGAAAACGATCCGATGTGGAGCGAATTTAGTTGATGAGTGAACTGCGTTATTGATGAATTTACGTTACGGTCGTCCAGTAGATGGAAGTGTCAAATCGTATGGAATATTTTTTAGTACATCATCACTTTTGTGGTTTTGGATTTCAAATCTAGGTGTTGCATGCACTGGTGCAGTTTCGCGTAGATTCATCAATTGATGAATTTACGCAAAGGTAAAACTGGCCATGTGACTCCTAGTTTTCAGATTTGCAATTACAAAACTGATGATGTTCTAAAAATTATTCCATACGATTTGACAGGTAGCAAAACATCATTATCATTTTCACATCATTTACATCTGCTGGTCCTCTCACCCTAGCAGGCCTGGGTTCAATACCAGTCGGCGCCGCCGGGATGTTCTGAGGCATAACAACTCTGATCACGCCTTCCTTCGGATGGGAAGTAAAGCCGTTGATCCCCGGTTCATGAGTTGATGGGTCGATAGGTAGGGTCCAGGTGTGGGAGCTGCCTTCCTGGCACGTCGGTAGCATTGGTGCTCAGCACGGAAAACAAGATCGACGAAAAAAAACAAACCAAAAGAAAACAAAAAAAAAAACATCTACTGGTCGACCGTACCGTAAATTCATCAATTAATCACGTGCTCCATCTCCGACACTTTAGTATCCCACGGACGTTTATCTTGTCGGACACGTCCGGATCATCGCGTTGATGGTCCTATTAAAGCGCTCCGCTGGGTTCGCCTGACTTCTGTGACGAGCATTCGCGCATTGCTGAATCTCGTACTTTTTGAGCAATTCCTGAAATTCTTTGGACTGAAAACTTTCGCAGGCACATGTCCTCCACGATTTTGTACAGACTACTAGACGAAATCTTGTTTACTCGGACAAGCAGACAATACTTGTGTACATTTCCCTGCTTGCTCCGCCGTATCATTCTCACAACACTGGAGCAACCATGGACGAATATTCATTCTAATCTACGATTCCACACACTATAAATAACCTTTTACACATGAGAACCTCCTATCGATCAGAATGAATTGTGCATGTTTAGGAACATCCAAATTTTCAGGTGCAAAAGAGCAACAGGATCAAATTGATAGTGTTTTTAAATTCTGAAATCTGAAGACTGTTTTGAATAATATGTTTAGGTAATGGGCAGCAACAACGGCCAACAGATGAGCTGCTTACAGCTCTTATTTATTAAATACTTGATATAACGATTGCCAGCAACGCCGGCTGGCAATCGTTATATCAATGGGGGGATCAAATGGCTTACCATCCCCACTAACAATTTTGCACCCTTCCCGTGACACTTATGAGGGGTCGTAGAGTTCTCTGCATCTCTCTTAAGTAAGTGTCGGGCTAACATTCCTCCCCCTTCCCCACCAAATGCAGGGACGTGGCCAGGACAGCTCTGGTCTGTTGGAGGGAGACACATCCGTTATATAAAAGGTAGTAATTAATCACAAATTACTATCTAACAGCAACGGATGAAGGTGGGTCTCCTTAACAACAGTTTGGAACCCGTACTACCTACGATATTGTTCAACCTGGTTTATGCTTTGCTATTTCCCTGCTTGCTCCAGTGACAGAATGTAGTCCATACAAATGATTAGGAACGGTTTGGTTGCGGTTCGTTGCTGTCCCATTTCTGGTGCTGTTGAGCCTGTCGATGGTTTGGTATTTTTGTCACCGACTTTCCCTTCTATGTGACCTTCTACTTCAACTAATGAATTCCCTGTCTCTCCCTCATTCTCGGTTCCTTGCTCTGACTCGTTCCCATTATCAGCGTCATCAACTTCAATCTCCTCGCGTTCATATTCAGTTCTTTCTGACTCCTACCTCATTATGCGTCATAAGCTCTCATTCACGATAGCCAGCTCAGCTGCTCTCACTTCTGGTAGGTGAGACTCCATTCAAAAGTAAACATTCAACACTCATTCTCAACCACAGCTAAACTCATTGATATCACGGTGTTTTCGTCTTTCAATTCGGAACAGGATGTGAATCAATCTCGTTTTGAAACATTGATCCGGGGCTTTCTTTGACCTCATGTTTTCCGAATAGTCCTTCATCGCATTCAACTAATCATCGCATGTTTCTAACTCGTCTTCGATATATGTTCCTAAACTCAAATTCCACAGTCAGGTGGGCAGTATTCATGCCGTGGTACCAACTGGTGGAAACTAACGATTATAAATTGGCTCACTACTTGACTAGCCTATTGGTCCCAAGCAAATCGATTAACGTACCCCATTCTAGTCGAAATTCTAGTACTACACTATGTTTGTTTTGATTCGCTATGAAAGTCTGACAGATAAAATGAGAGGCTCGTGGATTTTCCAATGTTTCGAGAGGTGCATCGGTTAGCTTGGGACCGAAGATAGTACCAGAGCTGTGCCAAAAAGTTGAGCTCGTTTCTTGGTTTTACCTTTTACAAATATTTAAACCTTTTCTTGGACTTTAATAACAAAATGTACGAAAACTACACGCGATTAATTTCACCAATCTTGGAAGCAACATTTACAAGTTTTTGGAACCAAAAAGTCGGCCAAATGCTGTTTCTTTTTAAAGCAAAAACCAGGAGGGCAACAAAAACATCGCCCACCATTTAACCCGCGACCCCAGGATCGAGCGTAATACGACCATGTAACTATCACCCTGAGACTCTGTTTACAGGGGTGGCGTAGTCAGTCGCTTCTCGTTCCATCTCAGGAAAGCACATTGGTTCGCAGACGATGACAAATTCGTAGAAATTATTGACTATTAACGAATGTCAGACTAAGTATAAGGTTAGAAAATATCAAACACATTAAAATATTTAATAATTCCACCATCGGTATTGATGCTGGTACTCGGTATTGGAGCTGTCCTTCCCCTAGACTGTGTCTCGTATGTGGTTTTAAGGTTTTCAAAACCCAAAATTCCCCGTATTGCAAAAAAAAACCGGGTTTCGGACGGTCGGAAACCGTTGACCGTCCAACCAATCTGCGTGAATAACTATCCGGAGGATATTACTCCTTCGGAGCTGTGGGAGCCTGTTGCTGAAGAACTTTACGACTCAGATTCGCAGCAGACTCCCACCATATCCTTATCTCAGGACCATGACCATCGCCCTTACGCTACCATTAGGATATATGACCTTACCGCTAAAGGTCTTTTGGAATCTAGAAGTCAACTCACACTCATTATAGTGAAGACATTTTCAAGACATTTCAGACAGATTTCATAAAGTGACCCGTCCGATTAAAGGTTTGTTTCGCTAATGGAAAGGAGCTCATAGTTCTTGGTTAATTATTTATACCGTTTAATTATCAAGGAGCTGTAAAACATATTCCGACCCTGGTAGTTAGACAGTTGTCCGTTAGCTGCATCTTGGGAATGGACTTTTGGCGTAGATTTCGTGTTTAGCCAACAGTGCAAAATTGTTCGTTGGTGACTTTAGAAGATTCTCAGAGTGAGAATCCCACAACTACTCCTCTTACGGACCAAGAGCAGAAGCAAATAGACCAAATCAAAGGTCTACTTAAAGTGGCAAAGCCCGAATCGATTTCGATGACTCCTTTAGCCGAGCATCACATAAATATTGCAGAGGAATGGAAAAGGAATCCTCCGGTGAGGCAATACCTTTATACGTTACCCCCAAAAGTTCAGGAAAAATTTACTGCCAAGCTCGTACGGATGTTAAATCTGGGCATCATAGAACGAGCAATCTTGGACTGGACATCCAACGTCGTCCCGGTGATTAAACCTTCACGAAAGGTTCATCTCTGTTTAGACACATGAAAGATTAACGAACGAACCGTGCGTGACGCCTACATCTTGCCCCATCCCGGCCGTATTCTGGGTCAGTTGCCAAGAGCCCGATATTTGAGTACCATAGATCTATCGGAAGCCTTTCTCCAAATTCCGTTGTAGAAAAGGTCGCGTTCAGTGTTCAGGGTAAGGGATGTTCCAATTCATTGCCTTTTGGGTTGGTAAATAAATATTAAAAATTAAATATAAGAAATCATATCGTAGGTGTGATAGAGTCATTTTGGACTCAAAACTTACTTTCACCGATCATTATAACACAATTATTAACAGAGCTAACAACATGCTTGGTTTCATAAAATGTTTCTGCTATAACTTTCACGATCCGTACACGATAAAAACATTGCTCGGTGTATGCTCATAAATATCCGAACATTAAAAGAGCGTCGTGAATTTGCTATGATTTCTTTCGTAAACGATGTATAGAACTATTGTCATCCTTAAATTTATATACACCATCTAGGCATTTACGAAAAAGAAATATATTTGCTACAAATCGTCATCGTTAGAATTATGCCAAATTTTGACCCTTGAACCAAATGATGGATACATATAATAAGCACTGCGATAACATTGACTTTACAATGACAAAAACCAAATTAAAGCAATATTTTAATTCCTCGCAACTAGAAGTAATGTTTTAACTTGTTCTCAAGACATATTATAAAAAAATATAAACAAAGACAAAATTGTAAAAATAGCTCTTAAGACAAGTAAAACGGTCTACACTGATTGTCGACAAATAAATAAATAAATAAATAAATAGCCCGGCATCATTAGCCCGATTGATGGATCGAGTCCACGGGCACGGGGAACTGGAACAGAACGTCTTCGTCTACCTTGACGACATTGTCATAGCGTCAGAGACGTTCGAGGAGCATGTACGGCTAGTTCGATAAGTCTCTAGGCGTCTTTCAGAGGCAAGTTTCGCTATAAAAATAGAGAAGTTGAAGTTTGGTGGTAGCAACCGGTAGAAACTAACGATTATAAATGGGCTCACTACTTGACTAGCCTATTGGTCCCAAGCAAATCGATTAACGTACCACATTCTAGTCAAAATTCTAGTACTAAACAATGTTTTTTTTATTCGCTATGACAGCTTGACAGATAGAATGAGGGGTTAGTGGATTTTCCTATGGTTCGAGGGGGAATCGATTAGCTTGGGATCGAAGATAGTACCAGAGCTGAGCCAAAAAGTTTTTTTTTTTTTCCTTTGGTTTGTTTTTTCCGTCGATCTTGTTTTCCGTGCTGAGCACGAATGCTACCGACGTGCCAGGAAGGCAGCTCCCACACCTGGACCCTACCTATCGACCCATCAACTCATGAACCGGGGACCAACGGCTTTACTTCCCATCCGAAGGAAGGCGTGATCAGAGATGTTATGCCTCCGAACATCCCGGCGGCGCCGAGCCAAAAAGTTTAGCACGTTTCTTCTGGACCTACAGGGTGCGTGACGAATTTTTGCAGCAAATGACATATTTGAGAAAAAATACACTAGTTAGTTATTCTTGTAATGAATGTTATGTGATTTATTTTCTTTTGCAACATATGGAAGTTGTAACTAATTTTATTCAAAAAAATCACTTTCCCTTTCGACGACTGTAGCTAGACGCTTCCGGAAACTGCCGCATGCACGTTTTACAATGTTTCGATCCATATATGTCATCGCTGCCTTGATTTTAGCTTTTAGCGACTTAAGTGTGGAGTGAGGGGTTCTATTAGTATCCCGTTCAACGAAGCCCAATACAAAATAATCCAACGGATTGATATCAGGATTGCTTGAGGGCCAAATTTCTTTCTCCCAAAATTCCGAAATATTTTCCGCAAGCCATTTATGTGTTTTATTAGCAGTATGAGCAGGAGCTCCGTCTTATCACTTTCCCAAGCCTTTTTTTATATTATACACTGTTCTTTCAGACACATTTACCGACCGAATTATTTCTTTTAACGCTTACTCCGGCGCGCAACAAAGCGACAACGGCTGACCGATTGCTCTCTTGTTTCGACATCTGTGTGTTTACTCAACACTGTTTGTTGACATCTTACACCCAACAGTGTAAGCTATCCAGTGCTGCCAAATATATCTAAATCATGATCCACAAGCAGAAGACATTACTAAATATTTGAAATTTATTGCAACAATTCGTCACGCACCCTGTACTAGTCTTAAAGTTACCTCTATGGTGGTAGCAGATATATCGATTTATCGGTATTTATACCGAATTCCGAACCAGATACCGATATACAGATAAGGTTCCTCAGAATACCGATTTTTGAGATTTTATACCGATTTATACCGATTTTTTTTAAATAATCAAATTTATTATTGCCTGCCCGCACTCAAATTTCAGAGAAAATTTTTGTGAGAGACTTGTATCTTCTTGAATATCTCATATTTTTGAGCCTTCACAATTCTAAACAATCATCTCTAAAGATGCCTTATGCTTGATACTCTTTCGACTAATGTTTGTATTTCCTCACCGTTTTTGGCTACCCATCAATCGAGAAATAGTCGATGGCTCGTTCCGTTAATTCCTAGGGAATCGAGAAATATTGTATAAACATTATTTAACTTACGGAAGTTTTTATTCATTTTTAAACTTCCTGAAATTTCATCCAACTTTCCCTGGAATTTTCTTCCACCTTACCTTGGAAGCTTCTTCAGCCTTCGCTCGAATGATTCTTTCATCTTCTCGCGCCAGTTTTTTTCAATTTTCCCGGAACTTCAAGGATGCTATCAGATTTTTTTTTGCGGATCCACACTAGCTGCAGGAACATTTAAGAAGTTCTGAAACTTCAGACTTTTGTGTAAGTTTTGATAAATTTAAGACAGTTTCATTCATTTCTGCTAAAGTTCGAAAACTCAGAAATTTCAGAAAAGTCCTGCAAACTCTAGTGAACTTAGGGAAACATCATAAATATTTTGGAAACTTCACAAGTCCAAAGAACTTCAGGGAAATTTAATGGTTTTCAGGAACTATAGTGATGCTCAGAGAACATCAGGACAGATCAATTAATTTCAATGAAATTGCTGAAATTATAAAGGAGTTCCGAGAAACTCAGACAATTTCCGAAAACTTCAGCATGGGGCTCATGCAAATTTAGGAAACGTAAGGGAAGTTACATGACTATTAGAACATTGACATTGTGAGAACTTTTTTTGGGAAGTTCTTTGCTTTTTATGCCAAGGTCGATAACTTTTAAAAATTAAAAAATCGGGAAGATCAGAGAACTTCAATGCTGGTGTTATAATAAATTCAAGAAAATTGTGACAGCACTTAAGAGTAACTTTCAAGAAAGTCCAGAGACCTTCAAAGATGATATTTCGGAGATATTCCGGTAGGCTCATTATAATCAGGGAAATTCCAAGCGCTTCGAGAATGACCAGAGAACTCCAAATCAGCCCCTAATTTTAGGAAAATTACAAGAACTTTTAAAGAATTTCTAGGAATTATGCAATATTTCTAAGTGCATTGCGGAGCCTTCAGGGATGTTTTATGAATTATGACCTTGTTTCTTTCAACTGTTCCGTAAGCGCTCTGACTTCCGACTTTCTTCAGATGTTTCATCCAATCTACCTTAGGAAGTTTCTGCAAGCGTCTCCAGGAAGTTTCTTTCGTATTCTCCAGGAAGTTCAATTAATTCTCCCAGAAATTTCTTTCGTCTTCTTCTGGAAGTTTGACCTTAAGCCAAAGGTTTTTTTGTTCGACTTCTATTGGAAGGTTTTTCCGAGCTTCTTCTGCAGAGCCTTCAGGGATGTTTTATGAATTATGACCTTGTTTCTTTCAACTGTTCCGTAAGCGCTTTGACTTCCGACTTTCTTCAGATGTTTCTTCCAATCTACCTTAGGAAGTTTCTGCAAGCGTCTCCAGGAAGTTTCTTTCGTATTCTCCAGGAAGTTCAATTAATTCTCCCAGAAATTTCTTTCGTCTTCTTCTGGAAGTTTGACCTTAAGCCAAAGGTTTTTTTGTTCGACTTCTATTGGAAGGTTTTTCCGAGCTTCTTCTGGCTTTCTCTGGAAATGGCTACTTCTGGAAATTTACGTCCAATTTCCAAAATTTTCTGGCTTCCTTTGTATGTGACATCCGTTTTTTTCCGACAGTTTATTTAAATGTTCGCCACAAGTTTCTCAATTCGTGTGTTGGAAGTTTCCCGGATGTTTTTCCAACTTTTCTTAGAACATTCCTCGAACTTCATCCAGGAGAGCTTCTTTCGTCTTTCCCTGGAAATTTTTTTCAGCTTCGTTCAGAAGCTAATTCAAACATTCCCCGGAATTTTCCGATCATAGCTAAAATTTTGCTTTGATAACGGCTTTCTCAATCTTAAAACACTGCAGCGATTACGATGTAATCTGCAAGACATTTTGGTCATGGGTTGTCGCCTTTTTCAAGGGAAAATATTGTTTCGTCGTTGTTGTGGCTGATTTTCCATATTTTTGTTCATTTAATCACATTAAATAAAAAAAAAAAAAAACTACTTCATCACAATTTTGATCACCACTTGAGGACAACGGTAATTAAAAATAAATAAATTAATAAACAAAGAGTGTTTTAAGATTGAGAAAGCCATTAAATAAAGTAATTCCCCTCAAGCCCCAGTCGTCACCATCGTTGAAACTTTCGCTTTCAAAAGCGGCTAAAATATAAAATTAATAAAATAGTAAATCCCGATAAATACCGATTTTTTAATATCTTCGATACCGATAAGCTTTCACACAATATGGCAACGCTGGGTGGTAGTGTGTGGCCATGCCTAGGTTACCTGCTGTCGACGGAAGGCGTACGGGTTAATCCCGAGAAAGTAAGGGCTATAGTGGAGTATGAGAGGCCCTCCACTATAATCAAACTGCGTCGTTTCCTAGGAATGGCCACCTACTAATGTCGATTTATAGCTGATTTTAGCGGCATAACTTCTCCCCTGTCCAATCTTCTCAAAACAAAGTCCAAGATAATTGGATGGAGCCTGGCGGCGGAGGAGGCATTTTGTAAAATCAAACAGAAGTTAATTTCGCCTCCCATACTCTTTCCACCAGAATTCTCGCTATAGTTTACTATCCAGACGGACGCGTGTGATGTGGCGGTGGCTGAAGTGTTCACCCAAGGAGGTCAAGAAAGGGTCATCGCCTACTTCACACACAAAATGACTATCCCACAAAGGAATCATCATGCGTGTGAGTAAGACGCGTTGGCGGCTCTCTTGCCGATTAAAGCACTTAAAAGATATGTAGAAGGGTCACATTTCAAACTCTTCAGACTCATCAGCGTTAACACATATTATGTCCACACGGATAGAAATCTCCTTATACCTTTTGGCAAATTTCTATTGCTGATTATTCATAAAATGTATAAGTCAACTAATAAGCAGACACCTTGCAAAAAGTTAATGAAGATCATGTGTCAAATGAAATGTATAAGCGGTCACACATACCTTTTATGCATTCTTATAGAACCTATGTGGTTTGTCTTATGGAATGTATAAGGCTGATGTTTTGGCAAAAATGTATAAGTGAAACACATGAATAAAATAATTGATTTTCGTTTCGTGCACCAAATGGAAAACCGCGTCGAGGTGTAGCCGATTGTGTTTGTCTTTACAGCAGCATACACGAAACGAAAATCAATTATTTTATTCATGTGTTTCACTTATACATTTTTGCCAAAACATCAGCCTTATACATTTCAAAAGACAAACATATACATTTTATGAATTATCAGCAATAGAAATTTGTCATAAGGTATAAGGAGATTTCTATCCGTGTATCAAAGTATTTTCGAGGTATTTTTGAGTATTTTTATTAGGGTATTTTAGAGCGGCTCGAAAACTTTGGTGACTAACCTGCTATTGCAATTTTTCAGTGTACCACATGGAAACACCACTACTACTGGATTGTACCACATGGCAACACTAGTAATGGATTGTACCACTAAATGTACTAGAATGTTTTGGTTCTATCTCTTTCCCTCTACTCTAAACTGAAAACTGAAAACTGAAATGCATAAAAAAATGACAAAATGATACACTCTTTTCACACTGTCAAAGATCATATTGCACACAAAATCAACTATGTTCAAATCAAAACAAAATACTAGCCCATCTGGTGGCTGATGGCACAAGCTTCTAAGAAAATTCTATTACAGAGAACCACATTATTTTAATTGATTTCTTCGCCAGTTAGTGGTCTGTCACTTCGTTTGTGGTTTCAGCGTGTACGCATTTACATATTTTTTGTGTATTTTCCGAAGTGTGTATTTACAATTCAGCTCATTTATAAAGTTGATCGCCCCTTAACCGTTGCCCCTTAACCGGAAGCGGAAACCGAGCCTACATACCCAGTAGTGAGGTAGATATTGAAGGAGTGGTCACCGAAGCAAGTTTAACTAGGAGGATTTCTTGGGTCCCGATTCCTTCGGAATCTTTAAAAACCGTGCTCTCCCGAAGGTGAAGATATTGGACTGCCTTCAAATGCAGTCAGTAGCCATCGTAGGCTCCAAAAAATCTTATTCCTTGTCAAACTCGTTTCGTGTAACCTTTTCGGGTTCAGCGTTACCTCACTACGTAGCTATTGGCAAGGTTCGGCTGCCTGTACGTCTGTTTGTATCTCGAGTAATGAACTGCTCGAAATGCAAACAACTTGGTCACACATCAGATTACTGCTCGAACAAACCACACTGCGATCAGTGTGGCGAGCAGCATAAAAAAAAGCCTGAAAATGTTCACCTGCGAGTCACGACAAAGCAGCAAGCCAATTTTGACCGATTTTTTCGTGAATTCAGCTCGGGACAACAGATCTATTTCTTCTCTGGTAATTCCCGTATGGACAAGTGGATTCCTGGTGTAATTGCAACTTGACTTGGAGATCTCCACTACGAAATCGACTACGTAGGAAAACGGTTCAAGCGCCACGTAGATCAAATTTTCGGTACGAACGATCACCGAACGGTCGAAGCATCTGAAGTGGGCGAGTCAAGTCAGCCGGACGTACCACGACGTGTAACTGTGCAGTTCTACGACAACGGTGTGACAGTTCCTAGAGTACCATCAACTTCCGTGAACCCTACAGGGTTTCCTGCTGAACCAGCTTCTCCAGAGTCCTATACGCCATCTGGTAGCCCGGTTCTTCAGAATGTAAATTCCTCTCCATTTATCGTGCGTCGTTAAACAAGAGAACGTCATCCTCCCCGCAAGTACTCCCCGCAAGTACTCTCCGTAGACGATTCATTCCGAAAGGAGGGAAGAAATGTTGTGTATGTAAATTTATTTACGCTCGATCAACATACTTTCTGGCATTACTGCCGATCAGCTATCAAATGTAAAACTAAAATATAGTATCGCTTTTAAGTCGGTAATCGTTTTATTCGTTTTAGTCGGATCGACTATGATAAACGGACAATATAAGTTTTTATAAGTATTAGTGGATGTCTTCTCTATTTCCGAGATCCCAAAATACGCTACAGGAGACTTTCGGGAGACAACACACAGAGTTTAGATTACCGAAGTTGGTAATATTTTACTGGAGTTTTAAAGAGCTAAGGTTTCAGAAATCAACCCATTAGATTTACTTTTCCTGAAAACTCCGTAAATTGCTGAATCTCTGAACTGTCAAAAATTACCATTTAAGTCAGTACCTAAAAGATTTGCTGGATTTTAAGTAATTTATTTGTTTACATTTCGTTTTTGTTTTACAGTATTTTTATTTTAGCATTTCGATGTCAGTCAGTAAATTCATCAAAAATGTTTATTTAATGGTATTTGGAGATTCTTTTTTTGACGATGGATAGGATTAAATCAATATTTTTTTATCGATTTTTATGTGGGACGAGGTTAACATGTTTCTCGTTTCCTGGTGATTCGGCCGAATGGTGGTTCTCTTTGTGTGCGGATTGAGTGTACATGGAATCCAGTGCCAAAGGAATCACCACAAATAATCTTTATTGACCTTATCTTATCATGCTAACATGATTTAATATGCAACATGATTATTATACCGCGAATGTTTCTGTGGGGTATAAAACCGGATTCTACAGATTTCCCGAAACCGATGTCAATGTGCCCATATGTCATCAGATGCACTGCAACCTGATTTCATTGATCATAGCTTCTCATTTTGGCATAATATGATATCATAACCTCAATGTAATTATATTCCAACAAACCGTTCGCCGGAATTCACAGATCCACGTTCCGGAGCCGATGCCAAACTGGCCAAAATAATCTCAAATCATCTTCATTCACTTGATTCTACCTATTTGACATGATTTGACGTGCCACAAGATACTTTTGCCTGAGATATTACTATGTCCTACAGAACCGATTTCCGGGACTCCCGGAACCGATAATATCGTAGCCATACGTTTTGAAAATATCTAAGCTCAGCCTTACTAATCATATTTCATCTATCAGATATCATATATACGAACGAGTATGTTGAAAAAAATTCATTCGTCCTGGTACTTTACGGGTTAATCAAAAGGAAGGATGAGGGCTCTTACTATTAATGTCTTGTAAATTCAAAAGCTACCATTGTAAAACCATAGTTTAAATACTAATAATACTTTTAAAAAAAGTTGCTCTAGACCCCCTCGACCGATTATTTCAATCAAAGTCGCAAATGATAGGTAAAAACCTATGCTTACATATGTGCAAATATCAGACTTGCTGAATTTTTTATGTTGAAGTTGTTATACAAAACACACCGTGACGTATGATAATATCATAAACAAAGTGGCACACGGAGCGGCTCGAAAACTTTGGTGACGAACCTGCTGTTGCAATTTTTCAGTGTACCACATGACAACACTACTATTGGATTGTACTAGTATTTTCACCAAATGTACTAGAATGTTTTGGTTCTATCTCTTTCACTCTTCTCAAAACTGAAATACATAAAAAAAGACAAAATTATACACTCTTTGCACACTGTCAAAGATCATTGCACACAAAATCAACTTTGTTCAAATCAGAACAAAACTACTAGCCCATCTGAATGCTGATGACACAAGCTTCTATGAAAATGCTTTTACAGCGAATTATTTTAATTGATTTCTTCGCAGGTTAGTCGTCTGTCACTTCATTTGTGATTATATCATGCTGTGTAGGTTTCTGCATTGTTTCGTAATATTCATAATATTAAATTATGACCAATTTTGGTCTATAACTATCTCTTGTTGAAAGTAATATTGTCAATTCAGAGAAAGATTATCATTTGGTATTTAATTATCAGAAGCCTGCGGTTGTCAGTTACGTTGATTTTTTTTTCATGAATTGGCAATAAATATGCAGTTAGGTAATAAAACATTAATCTTGTATGTATTGTGGCACAACATAAAATTGAATAGACATAATTAAAACTGAATCATTGTGAGATTATCGAAATGATTATTAATATAATAATATACTTATGTTGTTAACCTCTTAATGAGGGCTTACTTATTAAAAAATTACATTGTTTACTTCAGGCAACGATTTCTATTCGTGAATTAATCAATTCACAAGAGGTGATCGTTTAATGTCGCATTTAACTATGCACGCGAGTTTTACCCTCGTGGTTAGCAAAGCTATTGGTCGTTCATGTGGCTATAGCATCGTTCGTGAATATGAGGGGTTTATGAAATATTCAGTAGCTTGGTAGTCTATTGCTTTCCCCATTCCCCCTTTTCAAGCGAATAGAGCACAGAGTTGAAAGGTTAGTCAATGTATCGGTAGATACCACCCATAAGTTGCATCTTACTCAAGCGCCATATTCTGGTGTTATACGAAAAACGATGGAGCGGCAGTGGACCGAATGTTTGCGGGATATCTAACCTACATAGACGACACGATGTATTGGGGAAATATTAAATTCTATCAAACATGCAACCTGAATACTAATTAGCAATTTATGGTTTGCCGAGCAGAAAACATGAATCGCTCTGTCTTGGAACAAAAACGCATTTTCGTGCTTCAATGAGTAGGTTGGTAGCTAATTGATAATTAGCATTGGAGCTAACCTATGGGAAGTGGAAAGTGTCAATTAAAGATATCAGAATTGAACTTTGCTTGATTCTCGACTATTGTTGCTGTTCTGAACGTTCCACTTTGTGGTATATTCTGATGCTCTATTGCAGCGAGAGCGATTCGTGGAGACGTCATTCCCGGTAGCAAGGCAACTGCTCCAGGTAGCTGATATTGCCAGGGCAACGGCAATTATAACTTTGCAGAATTCGTTCAGGGATTTCAACCAGTTAGAGCAATTGAAAGCGTAGTTCAGCATGGATGTTCACTGGTGCGTTATATTTGGGATTTGTTGAATGTGTGATGGAAATAAGTTTTTTTTTACGGTGAAGTTTTTTTTATATTTATTCAAAAATAATTGAACCCTGAGTTTTTGTCAAAGCACAAATAAACATTTGTAATGATGATGAAGTCCCATAATAATATGTTATAAAAAGTTAAGCTTAGCGTTGAGGAACATGTCAGTAAAAAATCATGTATGTCAGGGCCTAGCACACACTTCCAAACTCGGTTTAATTTTCTACCGATTTTGGATCTGAAACACGTTTTCGAAAAAAATTCTAAGCCCTTATTGTTAAGAAAAATTAAGCGCTTTGGAATTATGAGTACTGCATATCAATGGTTTGAAAGCTATTTATCTGTAAGAACTCATTTTTCCAGTCCCTTGGGGAATAGCCTTGGAGTTCCCCAGGTAAGTGTAATAGGGCTCCTTTTATTTATTATGTATATTAATGACTTGCGACGTGATGTATGATTTTGTGAAATCAATCTTTTTGCAGATAATACTGTGTTTTTCATTGTAGCTAAGGATTTACAAGTTGCCGTCTCACACTTGAATGAAAATTTGTGATCTCTAAGAAAATGGTTGAAGTGTAAGCAGTTGAAATTGAATACAAGTAGAACTAAATTCATGATAATTTCGCGATGAGAATATTGATCGTGTTTGGAAGATTATATATTTTGGTGTGATTATTGATGACAAAATTAAGTTCAACTCTCACATTGTCAATTTCATCAAGAAGTATGGAATTCTATGTCGATTGAAAAACGATTAAACTATTGCCAGTAAAATACATCTATACAAATCAGCTCTCATCATCTAGAATTTTGCCCTTCCATTTTATTTCTGGCCAATGAAGCACAAATATCGAGATTACAGTATTTCCACAATAAAATAATACCTTTGATTTTGCAATGTAATAGCACAGACAAACAGGCATAACACATTGAATATTTTTCAATATAAAACATCGTCGCTAAAACACTACCGCCATCTGTTGAGTATACTGTGAAGGGGAGTACGCTGACCAGATGGCGGTAGTGTGTAAACGTGAAACGTAAGGGAATTGACTATGCATGTCACAGATGGTGGTACCAACCGATGGAAACAAACGATTTTAAATTGGCTCACTACTTGACCAATAGGCTGGTCCCAAGCAAATCGATTAACGTACCCCATTCTAGTCAAAGTTCTAGTACTACACAATGTTTGTTTTGATTCGCTATGAAAGTTTGACAGATAAAATAAGGGGTTCGTGGATTTTCCTATGTTTCGAGGGGTGCATCGATTAGCTTGGGACTGAAGATAGCACCAGAGCTGAGCCAACAAGTTGAGCACGTTTCTCCGGGACCTACTAGTCTTAAGGTTACCTCTATGGTGGTACTTCGAACTAAAAACATTTAAATTAACCGTTAAATGCGTGTTCGATGAACAACTTGCGAGAGTTATGTCTGTTTGTCTATGGTAATATATTAACTTCCTCAACTTTGGCTCTGGACGGTTTACAATGGTTGTCGGTGAAGCAAAGAAAACTATATTGGACTGTGGTGTTCATTTTTAAAGTTATTAACGGTTTGCTGCTTCGATATTTGTGTGATTCAATTGAAAGAGGAAGTGATTTTCATAGATATAATACTAAAAACACGGATGAAATAAGAACACAACATTTTTTGACTTGTGCTTCGCAGAATTCATTGTGTTTTTAAGGAATAAACGTGTTCAATTCGATGCCTAGACTTATTAAACGTGCAACAACAGAATTTAAGAGACATTGTATTTCATACGTTTAAACTATATTTTGAATAGTTATCCAGTGATTTCTTTTAATGAATTGCAAATTTTTTTCAGGCATATTTATTTTGTGGAGTTTTTATGCACTGCAGAATGCATGTACTAGCATTTTTATGAATTTACTGTCTAGAAAAGATCTTACAATTTTATTTTAGTCTTAGAATAATGATAATTGATCTGATTTCGTTGACTTTTATTTAAATTTGTATTCGAAGAATTTATACTTTCAATCTGTATCAGAGATATCTATTTTTTTAGTTGCATAGTCTTGAAAACATATGGGTATGGGACCTCAAAATTATTTTTATTTTAACATGCAGAATGTTAAGAATTCTTGCATGGACATACATCTTGAACTTTTTTCTAAGCCTTAAATGTATGACATATATTCGGTGTGCACTTTACCTTGTTTGAAAGCCAGAATTTTATTAAATTCTAAAATTCAAAATCATAGAATTCTAATAATTTTGGTTCCTAACTGATGATGAAATGTTCAAAATTAAAAAAAATCTAGTTGCAAAATTCATGGTATTAGCTAACTCTAAGAATTTTCTTAAGTTTGAGATGCTTAAATTTATGAGATCCGGACGCAATTTAATTTCATTACAAAAAGCATGAACAAACGATCATTGCTAGTTCAAAATCAGTAAGCTTTTAAGGCTCCCCAATCGAGGTCTCAATCGTTGTTATGAAATAAATAGCTTCAATGTCATATCATTACCACAGTGGTCCAGAATGCAGATTTAGGTAGAATGATATGTTTTGAGCCTGAAATTGAAACTTTAGACTAAAAGTCTCTTCTACAAAGTTATTTCTTATAGTTAGGCCCTATTTTTTTTTCCTTTGGTTTGTTTTTTCCGTCGATCTTGTTTTCCGTGCTGAGCACGAATGCTACCGACGTGCCAGGAAGGCAGCTCCCACACCTGGACCCTACCTATCGACCCATCAACTCATGAACCGGGGACCAACGGCTTTACTTCCCATCCGAAGGAAGGCGTGATCAGAGATGTTATGCCTCAGAACATCCCGGCGGCGCCGACTGGGATTGAACCCAGGCCTGCTGGGGTGAGAGGTAATAACGCTTACCACTACACCACCGGCGCCGTTAGGCCCTCATTTTCATGACAAAAATTCTAGAGTGGTTCTTATTGTAATTAAAATCAAAAATCTAACTTTTTTGTTTGAAGAAATTAAGGTATACATTTCTGGAAAAAAAAATTAATTAAGCTAATTTCAAGCAACTTTGTAAGAAAAAACTTTTTTGTATCTCTTAAATTGACTGATTTAGAGCTATTTTCTGGAATTGAGTTAGGGTGTCTCTAAAAAAAACTATTGTTTTGCTCTAGTTTTCTTATTTTAAATTTCTCAACAAAGGTGTCTTTTAATAACTTTTAAATCTTTAGAAGGCGCTTTTCTACGTTTTTCTACTAAAAATATGCCCTTTTTAAATGTTAATATCTCTGGTTGGGGCAAAAAAAGTGTTTGATCAGAAACGTTATGCCTCAGAACATCTCGGTGGCGCTGACTGGGATTGAACCCAGGTCTGCTGGGGTGAGAGGTAATCACGCTTACCACTACGCCACCGGCTCCGCTAATTGAAAGAACTTATCTAGAAATTAAATTGTTTATGTTAAATTAATGTTTTCATTTATAAATAACACGTATATATAATTTACCTCTACACCGCTGAGTCTTTCTCGAAGCAAGATTCGAAATCATGATCATACATTGCCGGCCGCTTCTGTTTCCATCTGCTCTATTCTTGATTACATATTTTGATCATATGAGTGACTTCATCTTGAGTGACTTCTACTGCAACAATAATCATTTCGGAGACGAGCCAGCCAACGGCTGAAAGTCTCCTTAATAAAGATATAAAAAAAAAACAATAATCATTGCTCTATGGTCATATAAACATACCTATCGCTTGTGCTATTTTTAGCAACAAAATTGTGTTTGGTATTTATACCCAAGCCGCGAAAGTGCTGAATCAAAGTTTTATAAGTCATTGAACAACAACCTTCTAAACATTGGTTAGGGGATGTAGAATGGCTTTACAATAATTCAATAAATGCTTAACAAACATATCTGAAAGCACTGTTTGTTGTGAAACTGTTAACCTCCTTGGATGACGGAACGTGGAAGAGTTGCAGTGACGATCGCAGAACTCCTTTTCAGGTTGTATATCATCTTTAAATCTCCTTCTGGTTATTGTGAGGGAATAACCCGTTTAGATAACTTGTATAAGTTTCAGTACAACCTGCTTGTCAGCAACTTTTAGTGCAATTGAATAAGGTGTGCAGTGATAGTCATTGGAACTGTTTTTCATGATCGTGTTAAACTCAATAGGCTTTTTCAATGAACCATCAATTTAGAGTGCGCCAGGCGAGTTCGACAGGAAACGTCAACAAAACTGTTTGTTTACATCAGAATAACCGACGCATCAATCAGTTTCAGTCTACAGCATGATGTGCTCCTCTGTACACATGTCAGTCGGGAGTGCGTAGACTTGGAAATATGTTGGTAAGCATTCTCGTCAGCATTATTATGTTGAACCGGCCTTCCCCGATATTGCGCCTTGAAGGATTTCTTATGGCCATTTCTGGGATCCGAAAATATTTTTCCGGGTTTCCGAAAACGCCAAGTTACCAACTCCAGTGATATGTAAGGTAAAATGCCCGTGACACAGACAAATAGACATAGCACATTGAATATTTATCACTGTAAAACATCGTCGCTAAAACATTACCGCCATCTGTTAAATACACTGTGGTGGGCAGTACGCTGAACAGATGGCGGTAGTGTGTAAACGTCAAACGCAAGGCGATTGACTATGCACGCCACAGGTGGCGGTACTACCAACTACGATATTTTTAAATTGTCCGTTAAATGCTTGTTCGATGAACAACTTGCGACTGTTATGTCTGTTTGTCTGTGCCCGTGATTTCAGTATCTACACACTTAGATTTTTTTTGCCGAGATTGGCACCACCGAGCAGGCTCGGCATTTATTTTTACTGATATCTCAGCAAAATTTATGTTTGTTAGCCGAGATTTCGGTAAAATTCCCGTTTGTTAACTGAATCTCGGCAAATT
This sequence comes from Ochlerotatus camptorhynchus, assembly GCF_037179485.1. Taxonomy (NCBI): domain Eukaryota; kingdom Metazoa; phylum Arthropoda; class Insecta; order Diptera; family Culicidae; genus Ochlerotatus; species Ochlerotatus camptorhynchus. Next base: position 24,447 of record NW_027040689.1, on the reverse strand, counting down.
TTTCACTGAGATCCAGCAAAATAGATTGCCGAGCTGCTCGGTGGTGCCCATCTCGGCAAAAAATCTAAGTGTGTACAGCATTTTCGCGGAGAAGCAACCTCCCCGATACTTTTTTCACTTGATTAGTTTTCCGTGCTGAGCACCAATGCTACCGACGCCAGAGATGCAGCTCCCACACCTCAACCCTAGAACTGTAAACCCCAGACACACCCACTCCGAAAGGGTCTCCGCATCTCGAACCAAGACCCCAATACCCACAGGTCACCCTTAATCACACCCGAAAAAGAGCAGGAATTTAGATGCCCTGCTCGAAGATCTTTGTTTTTTTTTTCATTTCTTTGTAATCCGTTTTATTTTGCTATAATATCAAAATATGTATGTTTATTTTAAACATGAGAAGCATGTTTAAAATCAAGGTTGCAAATACTCATTTCAGCTAAAATAATGTTTTTCGGAATAATAAAACCAAAAGATGGTATGATGGTATGTTTTACTTGTAACTTGCAAGAAGAGGTTACAAAGTATGCGTTTGAAATATAAAACCTGTAAATTTTGCATTCTATGAGTCACAATCAGCGATTTTTGGATCGCTGAGTGAGTGAGTGAGTGAGTTAGTGAGTTTGTGAAAAATTGCTGATTGTGACTCTCATCAAGTGAAATAAACAGGTTTAATATGTCAAACACATTCTTTGCAACCTCTTCTTGTATCCTACCAATTCAAAATATGATCATGGCATCTAATTACTTCATAATTTAAAAAAACATTGTTTAAGCTGAAATGAGTATTTGCAACCTTGTTTAAAATAAACACATTTATTTTTGTTTATATACCTGTCAAACCAAACTAAAACAAATACGTTTATTTTCAACACGAATATTTGTTAAATAAACGTAACATTATTTTTATTTTAAACATTGATTTCACATGACATGGAATAAGTTTGAAATCAACCTAATTTATTTTTGTGGCCAGAACAAACTGAGTTTACGTTTAAATTTACCTCAAATATTTTTGTTTCGACGATAGTTTTTTCTGCGTGTTCCTCCCAAAGTTACAACTCATTTGGTTAGAAACAGACTTCGCACAAGCCATTTGAAGTTTACATGTAAATTACTGTGGGAAATCTCAACTTTTTGTTTATTACCTTCTAGTCTTTTCCCATATTGAGCTACGAAACAGTTCGATAGCCATTCTTATAGAAAATTTTCTCAGCTACAACTTTGCTCAAGATCGTTTCTATGTAAAACGAGACAGGAAAAAGTTATTAATTATTTAAGGGATTGGTAAACTTATGACATGATCAAGCAGCTGCTCTTTAGGCAACACTTTATTTTGCAGTGTGACATAGTAGCCATGATTTTTGTGTCCTATTCAACGCCCCAGAAACACCAATGTTGCCTGCTGAGCAGTTGATTGAGCATGATCATAAGACATCAGCGCATTGAACCATTGATAACTTTCGATCCTTGGATTTAATCAAAAAGTGGTCTTGAGCAAAGTTGTAGCTGGGAAAATTTCCTACAGCTTTTGAAGCAGACCGATATGGTGAATTATTAGATGGACATGAACAAAAATCTTAGTTTTACCATAGTAATTCCCATACAAACTTCAAATGGTTTGTGCCATCTCAGTTTCTCACCAAATGGGTTCAAATTTTGAGAGGTTAGTCAGGATCCGATTTGGAATCGTTTAAGTATTGTGGAGCGAAATTTTCAAATTTTGCATCACTCTAGTGTTCAATCATGTCGAAAATCTCATGTAATTTTTATGGCCACAACAATAAACAAATGCAGAAAAAGCAGCGTAATGTCTAAAACAAGTTCATGCACTGTATTAATGATAATTTTGTTCTTTTTGGCATGTAATATCACATCATATATTCAACACGATTGAAGTGCAGCCACTCTGAAGTGATGTTAAAACTTATTTTTTGCTGTATACTTTTTAATGCTGTATACAGTCTATTTGTTGTGGGAGCATATTAGTTGATAGATAAGACATATTGCCCCGCCTAATTGAAAGACCCAGAATTTTATTGTTGTCGAAAAAAACAAAACAATCTTTACTTCTATATTAACTGCCACTACAGAAATATAAATGATAACAGGTTATTTCTAATTCTCAAAGCAACGGATATACGCGAATATTCCATTAATAAAAGTGAAAAGCATCTTTTTCTTAAGAGGGACGTATTATACCTGTTTACCCTAATCTGTTTCCAATTAATGGCGGTGAGCTCCAACTCGGATAAACTTTTAATACCGACCCTGTTTGGATGATTTGCTAAATGCTTGCTTAGAATCGTGTTTAATAACTCTGATATCGACATCAAAGCAGCCTGACATTCTTGATCGGAAATTAATCCGAGGATAATACCGGTAGGAGCTCGGGTTGGAGTTTATAATTTATTTCAGTGTAAAAGTTGACCACTATTATTCCTTTCATGTATAAGTGCGGAAATATAGAGACAGTATAGGTTTTCTACTGACCGTCTGACCGGTGCGTTTCAGGTTGTAATGTAATCAATATACTCGAGCTTAAGTCACGGCGACTTAATACACGTTTTCTATCGATGTATTTTCTCTTTCGTAAGTTCTTTAAATGTAGGTAACTGTTTACCGTGTTATACACAGGGGCCGTTCATAAAGTACGGAGACACCCCCGGTTGGCGAGTATCTACGGTCCAAACACATTTTCTTACATGTGTATGGGTGATTGTCTAAGCGGAGGAAGGGGGGTATAAAACCTATCAAAATTGGACTACGTAGTTCATGAACAGTCCCACATCATGTTCCGTATACATTCAACGCATCTTCTCTGCATGCGCTCTTACTATGAGCTCACCGTCTATTGAGGTCTACTGAGTCAGCTTACGGATCTGATCGAACCCATTCACGTATACGAGTGTAGCGCGAAATAATTAAATCAGCTTCAGTTCGTTTCAAGTGCCTCTGGTAAATGGTGTAGATTAGTAGCAAAATTGTACTGATTAACTTTCAGAAGCAAGTAGAACACTCCTGGTGATTGTATGCCAATATAGCCATTTTACCTATAACCAACAGCGCGCGTCTGTTTCCGAGTGTTCTAATTTCCTTGTGATTAGTGTAGATTGCAGATTTCCAGACAGGTGAGCATTTTGTCGTGCGGTGTTCCTGTTTTCCCAGGAGTAGTGAAATTGTATGCATACTAGGCTAACCCTGGTTGTCGATTACGTTCCACGATGATCAAAGCACTATTTTTAGAGGTGCCCATATTCGGGCTTTGCTTTGATGTGTTCTTGGTTCGTTTATTGCTCAGAATTTGTGTTGTGCTTACTGAATGAATGGAGAGCACATATGAAGGTGTATAATGAACGGAGACAACACCTTTACAAAGTATTTTTTTTACGAAGCTAAGACTGAAAGTAAACCACAACGAATATACCTACCTACATATGTAAAGTCTACACAGCGTAGAGCTGTGCAATGATGTATAACTCAGTAGGCCAGTCTGTTAGTGGTGTAATAAAGCTGGTGGTTGGCGTTCCTTAAAACCGAGTTTAGACGAGGCAAGTGAGTTGAATTCAACTCACTTCGATCTGGTAGTTGACGTTCAATTGACTTGACATCAAATAGAGAAAGTCTGACATCGACCAGCTTTCTGGACGTTTATTTTGCAATTCAAGTGAGTTGAACGATGAATTGAATTATCTAATCCGCGCTTTACTCAATACAGTGAACTGTTCCATGCGGTGGGTTGCGGGTGTGTGTAGTGGTTTGATGGCAGAAGGAGATAAAGAGCTGAAATAAATTTCCAAACGTGATGATCTTGAAATTTTTGTTTATGTTTATGTTTTTCTTCTCCCGGTGCGTCATCGGTATCGAAGATTTTTGCGACCTGATGAGTGATGAAGCAGATATGTTTGTAATTCATTCTCAGTATTACGTACGGCTTTATGAATGATACCTATTCATGTGGTTCACGCTTCATGCTGTTAATTATGTGGGAAGAGCTTTTGAGTTCTAGTTTCTGTTGTGCTTCATGTAGCACCATAAACAGCTGTGCACTTTTTTCTTATAGAGCAGCGATGCCCAAGCTGCGGCCCTTGAGCCACACGTGGTCTCTGGATCTCAGCAACGATATTACTGTAACCAAATTTCATTATGAATTTAAGTCCACAATTAATAAGAAAGAATCTTAATTCAGCTTTAAACGTGTTCAAACCATTGTTTAGAAATATTTGGCAAGTCTGTTAAAGAGACTATCACCCCTATTTTGTATTTCGTTTCGAACGAAATTCTCATACAAAAAAATATTTTTTTGTATGAGAATTTCGTTTGAAACGAAATACAGAATAGGGGTGTATAACAACATTCAATCAGTTAATTTTCGTTGTATACGAAATTTACTTTACACGTATTCCTACGACTGTCGTATCCGCGATGTAGGAATTAAAATAGAGCTGTGATTTTTATAGGGTAGGCGTACCAGTTATAGCCATACGTTCCTATTATGGTGTGTTCCAATTATGGCCTATGCAATTCCCGTATGGAACATATGGCCATAACTGGTACATCTACCCTTTCTCTGTCTCATGTAGGACATGATATCAAGAGCAAATTTTCATTATGTCGTAAGTAACATTCGCACCAATCCGAGAAAAATAAGGTTTTGTTTTGATGACCGAAAAGTTATTCCTATTTCCAAGTAAACACATATAATCTCATAGTGATAGCAATGTTTAACATATTTAGAAGGGTTTTAATCATACAAATGCAAATCGCTAGCTTTCATGCTAAAAAATACTGGTTTTTGAGTCAAAAGTTATTATACGTCGTTTGGTGGCCCCTATTGTTACTTAAGTCAAAGTGTATTTACCAGGATATTCGGGAGAATTATCAATTACGTCTCCTTACGTGCAGCCCATTCATCATTTTAGGACCACCGAAATCATCTTAGCAACAAACAGTTCGATTTATTCACTTTAATAATGAGAAAGCGAAACGACGAACGAACACTTTTCACGGGTTTCTCAGCGCTGTTACTTAAGTCAAACGGCATCTCCATAGAAATTGGGTGACTTAAGTAACATCGAAAACTATTTTGATCGGAAGGAGATTACGTCGAAAAGCAATTTGACTGGTAAATAAATTTAAAAATGGGATTTGATCCTATATTCGGACAGTATATAGTGTAATAGCAGAAGAATCGATTGACACTGATAGCTCGACTTTGTTTACCTTTGTTACATTCGACGCAATGAAAATTTGCTCTTGATATATACACGCTGTTGAATAGATTGCTTTCATAAAGGCATATGTAGGGTAGAGCTCTACTTCGTCATAATCTCTCATTTCCGTCTTATCGAACAGAAAACACCATTAATGTATATCAATGATTTCACCGTGTAGTCTAGACATGGATCCACCTCAGAGCAGAAAAAGAAAAAAAGTAAAATTCCAACTTCACTCAGCTTTCAATACTATGCGCTCTTCTCCGCTTTGCTTCGACTTTCCTCTTTAAAACTGAGGACAGCTGTTCGGATGGCCTCTTCAATTTCCAAAAAAATGGAGGAAACCGCATTTTGTTCCTCTTTGAGAAACGTTTTGGCTTGATTGAATCCGTTGATGCGATGAGCCAAGGAATGCATGCTACTTATTTGGTTTTTATCGGAGTGTTTCAGCAAGCGTCGTTGGACAAACTGGTTAGAAATGCGCCTTTGGAAGCCAGAGTCTGGGGTTCGAATCCCGGTTAATTTTTTTTTATTGGTATTATGCTACTTTTCTACTTCAGTAGCCATCGGGAGCAAATTTAAACGCTTCTCCGAGGGACACGCAATACAAAGAACAAAGTTAAAATGCAATCAAAAGTAGGGTAGAGCGCTACTTCGTCGTAATCGCCCATTTCCGTTCTATCGATCACAAAAGATCAATAATATCAATGGTTTCACCGTGCACAAATCAATAATAGGTTTGTTCCGATGCGTTAGTTCATTAGCTACAACATAAATCCTGTTAGAGCGCATTGTATGAATATTTACGCTCATTGTTCTCAAAACAAAAGAAGCGCTCGTAGCGAATCCCCTTTTTCTACGTTTATCCGTAGGACGAAGAAAATCTAATAGCGTTTCAATGCCTTAGGTCGGAATTGAAACTCGTAGAACGAATTTGGAATCAAGAAGCAGTATTAGATTTTAAACAATATCTCAACAATGTGTGACTGTTTATGAAATCCAATAGTACGTATGGCAAGGTGAATACATTTAGAAGTCATCTTTGACATAAGTATTCCATTTTTTGTTCAAACCCGTTAAAAAAGGGGGGTAAAGCGCGGGTTCTGCTTAGTAGAACGGAAATTAGATCAAAAACCCTACTTAAAGTAAGTAATGCGTTTTGAAGTAGTACTGACGGTAATTAAAATTATCTATCCTTAATTAATGTAATTAAAAGTATTAAAAATTAAAAAAGTTACTATTAAAAAAATAATTACATTCTCAAATTAATGTTCTTTAATAACGAAATTTCAACTGTAATTAATGGAGTTAAAAAGTAGTTAATGTTCTACATTGTGTAATTAATGTAATTATAGCAGTAGTTAATGGAATTTATTTAATTACAGCCATTGCCTGCGTTGGAGTTAAAGGTTATTGCATGCCCCTAGCGCTTCTCATTTAACGTGCACATTGAGGAAAGTTACTTTTATCTAATAGCACCACTTTTTTTAAACTCTTTATTTGTTCCAAATTCAAAATAAATTACATTTCATTTTATCCTAGGTGCTCCAGTTACTACAGTAACTGGTAACCCTTAATTATTATGATATAAACGTTTTTTACATTGTTCCTGCAATTCAGTATTTTATACAGGTTTTTTTTACACCTGCATGTCAGTATAACAATTTACAGCTTAAAGCTAAAAACTAACACTAAATCTTATGTAAGCATAAAGGGAAATAATCGTTGCAATTGAAGATTGCAACGATTTTTGCCTGAAATTATTAATTATTTTGATGGACGTTTGTTTTAAAGTCTCAACATTCGAAAATCTATGTACCTCGGTAGTACTGTACAAGGGAAGCAACTTTAAAATCATCTTTAGAACTTTGTTCTGAATCCTTCGATGTGCTTTTTTTCCTGGTAGTGCAACAACTAGACTATATTGGCACAGCGTAAAGCATGGCCGGTCTAAAAACTTGTTTAAATATTAGAAATTTATTCGTCAGGCAAAGTTTGGATTTCCTGTTTATAAGAGGATACAAGCATTTTATATATTTGTTGCATTTGGCTTGAATGCTCGCCATGTTGTTAATTTTTGGTCAAGAACTAATCCAAGATATTTCACTTGGTTTTACCAGGAAATTGGAGCTCCGTTCATTGTGACCATGTGACTACTACTAGGTTTCAAAAAGGAAGCTCTAGGCTTATGTGGAAATATTATAAGTTGAGTTTTGGAAGCGTTGGGAGAAATCTTCCATTTTTGTAAATAAGAAGAGAAAATATCTAAATTTTTCTGCAGTCTGCTGCAAATAACACGCAGATTTCTTTCTTTAGCGGAAATGCCTGTGTCATCAGCGTACAAAGATTTGTGGCATCCCTGAGGCATGTGTTGATGAGTAGTTGAATGCCCTTGGCGAAATCCAAACTGCTTATCTGCAAAAATTGAGTTCGTATTGATGTGAAGCATCATTCTATTTAAAATTATCTTTTCAAAAAGTTTACTTATTGAAGAAAGCAAACTTATTGGACGGTAGCTAGAACCTTCAGCTGTATTTTTATCCGGCTTCAAAATGGGAACAACTTTTGCATTTTTCAATTTAACAGGAAAGTATGCCAAATGGAAACATTTGTTGAATAATTCTACCAAGAAAGACGAGGTACTCTCTGGGAGTTTTTTGATGAGGATATAGAAAATTCCATCATCACCTGGAACTTTCATATTTTGAAACGTTTCAGTTATAGATCTTACTTCGTCCAAATCAGTCCCCCAGGAATCATCAAAAACATTTTCCTGAGAGAAAATATTCAGATAATCCCGAGCAACCTGACTCTCAATAGGACTAGTAAGACCCAAACTGAAATTATGGGAGCTCTCGAATGGCTTAGCAAGTTTCTGAGCTTTTTTTTTTCAAATTTGTGATCAAAATTTTACCACCTTCTTTAAGCACTGGAATAGGCTTTTGAGGTTTTTCTTTTGGAAGTTTGGAACTCGCGTCTAATTTAGAAACATTATTTTCAAAAGTTTTGTTCCTTAGGGCAGATAATTACTTTTTAATTTGTTTTTTTGCAAATCCCACCAGATAACTTTCATGACAGGATCGCGTGTTCTTTGATATTGTATCCTACGGACATTTTTAAGACGGATCAAGAGCTGAAGATCGTCGTCTATTATAATTAAATCGAATTTAGCAAGAGCTGCCTCAGTACCAGAATGCGAGGTAGAAGTAGTCAGAGATTCAAGAGCATAAGAGTAGAAGTAGTCAGAGATTCAAGAGCATAATTAATTTCATCTTTGGTTTGCAAAGGAATGTTTGGATCGAAGTTACATACCATAAATGTTTGCTATTGCTCCCAATCAGCTCTATGGTAATTGAAGGTAGAGCTGTTGGGATTAGACATTATTTCTTGGGATATTTCAAAAGTTACTGGAAGGTGATCAGAACCGAAGTCAGCATGGGTAACCAATTGGCTACAAAGTTGACATGATTCAGTTAAGACCAAATCAATAGTTGAGGGATTTCTTGCAGAAGAAAAGCATGTTGGGCTGTTTGGATATTGAATAGTGTAATAACCTGCAGAACAATCATCAAACAGAATATTGCCATTGGAATTGCTTTGAGCATTTATTCCATGAGCGGTGTTTTGCATTAAAATCACCAATAATGAAGAATTTAGACCTATGACGGGTAAGTTTCTGAAGGTCCCCTTGAGAAAATTCTTTTGCTGGCCTACGCATTGGAATGGCAAATAGGCTGCTATAAACGTAAGTTGTCCAAATTTTGTTTCGAGAAACTCCCAAAGTTTCAAAAACCTTTGTTTCAAACGAAGAAAGAATTTTATGTTTGATTCGTCTATGAACAATGATGGCAACGCCACCACAGAGTCCATTAAAACGATCATTTATATAAATTAAATAACTTGCGTCCCTTTTAACCATATGGTCAGGTTTAAGGAAAGTTTCAGTTATAACGGCAATATGCACGTTATGAACTCTAAAAAAATTAAATAACTCGTCTTCATTATCTTTAAGAGATCGAGCATTCCAATTTAAAATATTTAATGATTTAAAATCCTTTGCTGAATTTCAAAGTCATGACAATATTGTTCGTATTTTTTACTCCAGTTTGAATAGCATCAAACATGGAGTTAGTTTTAAGCATATCAGTAATCATGTCAATTAAGGATTTCTGTAAAATTCCATTTTAAGAGCAGTAATGCTTCCTAAGTCAAAATTTTCAAAATTTCCGTTAGAATTAAGTTGGCTAGTATTTTGAATTCTATCCGCTGCAATAGCAGCATTGGTAGCTTCATTTACTCGCTGAACATTGTTAGCAGCGAGAAGAGCAGGTATAGGGTTAACTACCCCATTTCCAGCCTATTAAGCACAACCCGCACTTAATCTTTCTTAATCTAGCGCACTTTAGTACCAAACGGAATGTTATTATTACTGATGTCTTCCAAATGTATTTACCTTTCCGTATGTACCGTAAGATTTGATAAAGAGAAACCAATCGTTGTGATATTGTCAAAAGTCTAACACTGCTTCTTGACGCCAAACTCGGCCTACGGATTCTAAACTCGGCCTAATGCATTGCAACGCCATTGAAACGCCAATGAATTCACTTCGGCCTATCGGATGAAGATAAAAATTGCTTCCGTTGGAGCACTTCTTTTGTTTTTGAGAATAATGGGAGCAAACCTTTATATCACGCGTTCTCATTGACTTCGTTCCGTAGCGTATTAACTAAAGTATTGTACCAAATGCATAATTAAGTTGTTAACTCTGAAATCATGGATTTATTTGAAGTTTTCTGCTCGATAGGCCCAAACTGGGGAAGAATTTGAAGCACGAGTGATATTTGTACCTACGGGTAGAAATGAAGAAATTGTTCCTCGCTGAACGTTGTTAACAGCAGAGGAATTTGTACCTGATCAGAAACGTGGACTGTTTCTTACCTGTCGCTTAGAACGAGATTGTAGGATCGCTTTGCGAGTCTTACATTCCCAAAAATTGGATTTGTGGGTTTCACCACAATTTGAGCATTTAAATTTCTTAGGATCTTCCTTCACAGGATAGTCGTCCTTTGCGTCAGAGGAATCACCACAATTCATGAATTTAGCTGGCATGTAGCAATTTTTTGTTCTGTAAGCCCATCCTTGGCATTTACGGCACTGGGTGAGGGTTTGGAAATTTCCTCCAGTCTTCCTGAAGTGTTCCCACTTCACTCGGACATGGAGCATAAGGGTAACTTTTTCCAAGGCCTTAAGGTTGTTTAGTTCACAAGACTTGAAGTGAACTAAATAAAAATCATTAGAAATCCCGTTGCGCGAATCGCCAGGACGGGATTTCATTTTCAATATGATTACTTGGAGTGGCGGCACAACTCCAAGTAGTTTTGCCAGTTCATCTTTGATCTGATCCAGGGATTCACCACTGGGCAGTCCTTTCATGACAACCTTGAATACACGTTCAGTTTTGGTGTCGTAAGTAAAAAATGTATGCTGCTTTTCTGGGAATCTTTTCCTTCTTGGCATTAAGCCGGGAAAGTTTTCTAGAATTTTTTTTCTGAATGATGGATCATTCTCATCATCCGTGAGCAAATCAAATTGATTGCTCAAATTAAATTCATCAGAAGGGGATCAATAGATTGCCCTTTTCTTTTGCGCTTAGGCCCCATGGCGGCAGTAAATGTTTTATCCAAATCGACTTCCAAGCAGATTACTATAAGAATCTGAAGGATCCAAATCGATATCCAAGAAGGATTACCTCGGGTAGGGTCCAAACAAGGATCGAAGAGGAATAAGAGTCAAACAAGGTAGAAACTTTACAGGTATATTGTGCACTGAAAAGTCCTGTTTAAATGTGTTGTAGCTTAAGGTATAACACTTCCTTCCAGCAAAAAGCAAATAGATCCGCACAGCAAGAGAGCACGATGCGGACTCTAATAGCACCATATCTCTGTTTTGTGTTGTGTTTGCTTCAAACGTGTTTTCAAAAAACTGTGCAATCGTTCTCCTCAATGTGATAAATTTGTTCTGCCTACATCCGTAACATGGAGCAAATTCAATGGTGTTTCAATACGTTAGGATGGAATTGAATCTCGGAGGATAAATTTGTAATGAAGAAGCAGTGTTAGATTTTTATCAATATCTCAACAATTTGTCACTCTTTATTAAATCAAACGGTATACCATTTTTTTGTTCAAATCCGTTCAAAAAAGAGAGGTTAAAGGCGGATTGTGCTTAGTAGTTGGAAAATTAGATCAAAACCCCTATATGTCAGCTGATATTCGAGTAGCGCGAGCCCAGCTTGGAAAAAAGCAAATGAAAATGTTTCAACTATCGGTAGCGCCTTTAAGGCTTTTTTCCATCATTTATAAAAGATATATGTACATCCAGCCCTTATTTTACGCGGTCTTATTTCCTTTTTTTCTGATATCCCAATAAAATCAAACTTTATACAACTGGCATAAAACAACAGTAAGAGGTTGTATCCAAGACACAACCGTAGATTTGACGTAGGATTACGTGCTCGGTAACAATATTCGGCGACTGTGTTCGGGAAACCACTTTTTCCCATCACGGAAACGCCTCCTTTCCTGATAACAAAATTACGCATTTTCGAGCACAAAACACACGGAATTTCTGGTTTATTCGCGAACAATCATATAAATTTGAGATATTTTTGCTTTTTCTAGCGTCCTTACCTTAGTTTGTAGTGTTTCTGGATTCGACAAGATCATGTGGTATTCGGTCATTGCAAGAATTTTTATGTACCACTTAAATACTGTTCCGCATTTGACCACAAACGTTCGGTTGCTGGTATGTTATCAAATATGATGTGGTTGGCAGCTAGGCGAGCGAACGGTCAATGAAAAATAACTGTTAAGCAACAATAATTTATGGTGGTTCTGAAAATAACCGTTTTGTCGTGATGGTTGAGTAATGCTGAGCTATTAGGGTGTTCAACACGGATGAGGCTGGCGAGGTGTATGTTGTTTGGAACGAGGGTGACGCGCTTGGCATAGATGGCCCACAGCGACTCACGACGAGCAACTTGTGGGCAGCCTTGATAGCTAGCTGCTTCAGGGAGCCTTTCGTTGTGTGCTGGAGAAAAATGTACAACGACACGTGCCGAAAACACTGCTGTTGCTGATGGTTGACGACCGGACACCACCACTAACCACACGCGGTGGATGAATAAGCACCGTTCGATGAGACCGGATGTAATTCGATTTTGAAATCTATGTTAGGGATAGCGCCTTTTCCAGGAAATCGGTGATAATTTTGATCACCATTGCAACAGTTGGACATTTGTGTCATTTTCAATAGTGACCTATTGAAAATTGATAAAGTGTTCATTTGAGCAGATTCGTAGAATTTTTTTCAATAGATTGGCTTGTTCAATATTAAAATCCATCCGCTATTGACAGAGTTATAAGTGGTCTAACCTGACCATTTTTCGTAACACGGTCGATTTTGATTTTTTGAAATTCCATCCCCAATATATTGCCGAAATACGTAATCCTACGTCAAAATAAGAATGAAATCAAAGAAAAATATGGTAGGCGTATGTATACAAAAAATGTCTAACAGCACCACCATATAAAATTGGAAAAATGTACCCGCGTGAAGAAAGGGTTGGGTGTAAATGAATGCCCACGAAGACATTACAACGAGTCACTTATTTTCCTCTGGTACGTTGCTCTAATGTGTGGCTGCCAATGCAATGTGTGTGCAAATGAATTCAGTTTACCACACGTTGTTCTTAATCTATTTTAAACTTCACCTTCAGCATCGCTCCCACGATAGGAGTCTACTCCTTCTTTGCCACTGTGTCGTCGCTGTGAATATAACCATCACTGTAGATTACCTATGTACATAGGTATCATCATCATTCAGATCACGGTACAACATATATGGACCAATGGCGGTTGGACGCAATGCACACACTGAAATAGGTCTCACATCTGAACTTGAACTAGTTTTAACGAGTTTCGATGGGAGTGTCGAACTTGATGATTTGGTTATTCAAACATTCACAATTATTACCTGTTGGGTGCGAGCAAGCGGAAATAATCGATTACGTTCCTGACTAGGTACATTGGAATGTTTTGCAAAGCATTAGGGTAGATGAGCCAGTTTTGTAACTCGTTAGTAATGAGTTTTAGTTTCCACATTTTATAAAATAGAAACCCCGATGTAGTATCGTAACTAATATCATTAAGTTGAAGCTTTTAGCATTCGGAATAATAATAATGTGAAATCTGTTGATTTGGCATCACACTAACATTAATAATTTATTTTGTACTTCTAGCTCCTGCACCAGTTTTTGCATAAGTTGTTCCTTTATTGGCCGTAGAAATGTTCCAATTTTTGGCCTTAGTAATTATTTCAACGGAGCATTCATTACAATGAAATCACGCTGATTTTGAAATAAATTCCAATAATTAATTTAAATATTTACAAAAATAATGAATTTCAGTAAAGATCATTTCACTTCTTGAATCTTTAATATTCATATTGCCGTAGGTCAACGAAATTTGTTTTATATTACGTAGTACATATCCAGAAGATTCAAGGCCCAAGCCTAAACATGGCTCTGGAATGAACATGGATAGTGGAGATGGTAGAAATAAGCAGATTGTTAATTTGCCTTGAGTTCGTTTTATTGAATAATGATCTCTTTTCTCTTTTCGAACATATAGAATTCCTTGTTCGCAGTAGCGCAGCTGTCGTTGTTTGTCCCTGAGTGTTCAGCTGAGAAAATGCGAGAAATGTGAAACCTATAGGGTAGGTGTACTAGTTGTGGCTATACGATCCTATTATAGTGTGTTCCAATTATGGCATATAGGAATTCCATAGGCCACAATTGGAACACACCATAATAGTAACGTATAGCCATAATTGGTACATAAACGCTTACAATATATGTAAAACGACAAAATGTTTTACAGACAAAGACTACGGTGACGTCCCTTCCAGAAGGGTGAATCTGATGGGACTAGGGTAACGTTTTCAACGTAGGCAATATTTAAACAATAGCGTGCCAGGGCACGCAGAGGACTTAGTTCTGGAGTTTTGTTGTGGTTACCGGTGGCACGCAGTTCAATGCGTATATCGGTGATTCCCAGCGGGTTACACTACTCAGTTATGCCCAACATATGTATGCAGAGGTTTAAGGCGAAGTCTTATCACGACAGGCCTGATCTTAATTTCATCGGTGACGCGAGAAATGGTTTCCTTCTCAGACAGATTGGTGGGACCGCGAGTCCTAGACTTCTTCCTTGGCGATTTTTAACTTGAGCTATTCGGCAAGCTTAAAATATTTCTGTGCTTTCCCAGGTAGATGAAAATATTTCAAAATTGTGATCTTGATACCAAATAATGATGTGAATTAGCATGATAAAATATCATGAAATAATATCAGAAATCTGTTTTCGCAATATACCCTCCCCTTGGCTAGTTTTTGCACCTTGTTGCTGGTGGGCGGGCTTAATTTCATGCTAGTGGTGACCCAAATAACATTGCAGGTTTTATCGAGGTTTTATAGCATTCTACAAGTCCAAATCATGATCTACAGAACCCTCATAAAACCAAAATTGTTACTTGGGGACGGTAGGTTTATGGCCAGCGTTGCTGACTCATGACGCGATAGAATGGCGCCATGGGCAGGCAATGGGGATTACTAAGCTTCCCCTCTCTGATGAACCACTGCATGAGAAAACCAAAGATCTAGTCTAGCAGTGATAGTATCACACTTGTTACTCCTTTGTTTGAGAGCCGCGTTGTAGTACGCTTACGTATAGGTACTGACGTTGGGTACGATACTGGCGGGTTTTTCCTCAAATCGCTCTTATTTATTTTTGCACAGATAGATTTATTTGGGTTTGCAAAGGAATTAAACTATTGAAATATTTCAGAAAGTGCCCAACAGTGCTCCTTCTATTTGTGTGACAAGCTTTCATTGAAGTATTACTCCGGGAACAATGTTAAACACCATTTGTGTACATGGTTTTGAACTAATCGTATATGTGATTCATTTTGATTTGGGATAAGTGTTTGAACTATGGCTCGGGATTTCCACTGTGGCGTGCTTCTATTGTGACATACCCATACATATTTTTGTGGTGCGACATAGTGGAAGCGTGTGAGCATAATTGGAGCATATACCCGATATAATTTAAAATAACTTCAAAGTGAAGCATTTTAGTCACTTCAAGGTGTCACCTGGGTCGAACTAAGATATAATAAATATATGTCAAAAGTAATTTAAACATGTTTATTTTTAGATTACAAGTACAAGTGCAGGTACTTAAAAAATCATGGGTTATGATTGATGAGGTGAATTAGAGATTTCAATTATTTATTAAATTAGACTAATGAGATATCATAATCATCAAATGAACTTAAATAAGAACATTCAGAAAGTCTAATAACATTAAGTAGATTAACAAAAGAATTAGGATGCGGGGGTCCGCTAACCTTTAAAGTTGTAGAATAAATCTTCCAATTTAGTCTTGATCATCAATAAGAAAACGCAAGCAGACCAATAGCATTAAGTAGATTAATAAGGAGAGCAGATCTTTTGCAGGTATTGTTTTCCCCTGAGTTTATTGTACTCGATTACTATATTATTATATCAATACGCGAAATCTCTGATATATGTGGTTAAAGCATTTGACTTATTTCTTTACGTTCATGTACTTACATTTATAAACAGCAGTCAATGTTAAACTATGAACTAAACCCTACGTGACTGTAAAATCGATCTTTCCTTATGTGGTGTTGATACTTGTTTAACTTTTCGCGGCTGTCGGATTCAACGCGCCTAAGTCTACGGAGCTTACGCTGAAGTGATTCGCAATTCGGTAGAGCTTACCAAAAGCTTTTTTGAGCTTATGTAGTTTAGAACTTGTTCGGTACGGTCGCGAAATTTTGAAATGATTGATACGTGCGGTAAAATAACTAATTTAAACAAAGCTCTAATCGGTTTTACTAATTCGAGGTCGTTCTTAAGCGGTGTTGATGCATGTTAAACCTTTGGCGGCTCACGGATTCAACGCGCCTACGTCTACGAAGCTTACGCAGAAGTGATACGCAATTCTGTAGAGCTTGTCAAACGCTTTGAGCTTATGAGTATAGAATTTGTTCGATACGGTCTCGAAATCTTGAAATGATTGATACGTCCGTTAAATTAACTAATTTGATACAAAGCTCAGTAGTAAATAAGTAGAATATCTAGTGAGGAAACCAACATTAATCAACTTGCCAACATAGGCCATCACATTTATTTTGGTGGCACTCTTTAAATGATGATAAGCCTTTTTTTCTCGCTTCGGTTGTTTGGAATTCGCGCAGTTTCCGTAACATACACAATTTAGATATTTCGTTCGACACGGATTTGCCTCTTCAAGCAGATTAGAGTAGAGCACTACTTCGTCGTAATCGCTTATTTCTGTTTTATCGATCAGAAAAGATCAATAATATTAATGATTTCACCATGCAAAAATCAATAATAGGTTTGTTCCGATGCGTTAGTTCATTAGCTACAACATAAATCATTGTATGAATATGTACTTACGCTCATTGTTCTCGAAACAAAAGAAGCGCTCCTAGCTAATCCCCTTTTTCTACGTTTATCGGTAGGACGAAGAAAATCTAATGGCGTTTCAATACGTTAGGACGGAATTGAAACTTGTAGAACGAATTTAGAACCAAGAAGCAATATTAGATTTTAAACAATATCTCAAAAATTCAAAACTCTTTATCAAATCCAACGGTACGTATGGAAAGGTGAATAAATTTAAAATTCATATTTGAGAGAAATTCAACCATTTTTTTTGTTCAAACCCGTTCAAAAAAAGGAGGTAGAGTGCGGTTTGTGCTTAGTAGGACGGAAATTAGATCAAAAACCCTACTACGCGCACACGTCTCATCATTGTTTCTATAATTATTGTGAAACAATACACACGGAATCCAGTGTTCAAGCTGCCAACATAGGCTAGTCCTTCTGCTGTATTATCAAAGATAGAAGCAAAATTTATTCAAATGGGTCAAGTCTTGAAAACAAAGCTGTCACGCAGCTCCAGCTTGATACCCAATTAAAAAATATAGATAAATAAACAAATATTGTGGAAACCTATGGTATCTCTAAAGATCATCATCATCGCTCAGGTAACCCACTCTCTCGTCACACTAGCACCCGAGTTCGGAACCCTCACACTGTAACCGATCCCCGATCGAACCGCCATACACAATGATCAACACCACTCGATTATGAAACCTCCGGGATATTCTTGTAGGGTAAACGCTCCTATAGTTGTGGTACGTTAGTAGCGTTAGGTTGTGTATTAAGTCTCCATGCGCAACTATAGGAACCTAACGCTTTTAACGTACTGCAACTATAGGAGCTGTTCCCCTATATATTGTACATATCGATTAGTAATGAATCAACCATCAGTTGACCTGTACCCTTGTGGTATAATTTCCACATAAGCGTGAACCAAAAGGTCCCGCAACATTTAGTGACCACGACGGAAAAAGTACAACATTCCGTATCGAAAACGTGTGAAATATTACAATCCCTGACGTAACGGTAGCGAGGTGAAACGAAACGTCTAAGATGTGACTGTGCTTTCGAATCTGTGGCTACGTGCACTGCCCAGTACCGTCCGCTTGATCATCACTTCAATGCCAACCACCACACTCGACGAACAAGCGAAGATCGCTGATAAAATTATTGCAGCGCCCCGTAATTAAATTCCGACGATACAGTCTCGCGAACAATCGTCGATTTCTAGTTTGGAACACCGAATGGAAGCGTTGACCCACCGTTTTGATGAAGTTTTTTTTTTGGGAAATTCCCGAAGGCGAGGACGTTCTGCAAGCCGCCATCAATCCCAAAAGCACTCGCCGTTAGATTTGCTGGTTCCATTATCGTGATGTAGCACAGGCCCGTAAGTGTGAGAAACAAACTGGTGATAATTCCAACATTCCTGGCATTTTCTACGACGGCAATATGAACGTCTAACACACGTTAAAAAAAAAAAAATATCCGTGTAGTTCCCTACCTGCACACATCCCGCCATGCTTCCGTTCGAACAAAACCAACCAAAAATTACCAGCATCGACCTGAACGAATCCGTGAACGTCCGGAGAATCCATGTCCGTGATCAGCACTCCTCCCATCTGTTACTTATAGATGGATACACCCAGTGAAAACCCATCAACTGTTCGCTGCCAACGGGAGCATAATGCAAATCTACGGTACTAGACGTCTTACCATCCATGTTGGTCTACGCCGTCCATTTGCTTGGGTATTCATTATTGCCGATGTAAAGTTGGGTTTTTATTTTCTTAAATATACTAAAGAAATATTAATAAAAAGGCAAAAGTACAATTTTGCCTTAATAGTATGAGAAATAAAGAATTGAATAAAAATTAAGAAGTATCAGCTAAGGAGTAAAAATATTAGGGATATTCACTATTTCGTATTCTTAAACATATACAGTGTCGTAAAAATACCAGGGTCCATTGGAGTATAATGGAAGTTTACGCACTTACGAGGATGTGTACGTTTACGATGCGCTTAGTTTATGACGAAACCTTGTATAGTAAATGGTTTCATAGTATTGATTGTAAGAGTATATCATGCGATTTAACGGCCCATAGTTTGCATAATTTGTACGATGATGGTTTTTGGCTAATAAATCTCGATTTTGGAGTTGCCGAGTAGGTACATGAAAGTTTTTTTTGAGTCAATGCGCTGCGAAACGATATCTTTTACAAATGAGACCATTCACGACGTTTGTATGTTTATAAGCATGCGACGTGTTTCGTATGATGGAAGAGAAAATGTTGTTTCACCTAATTTACGAAGGGCGTATAATAAAAAATATTTTTGTACTGATTCTAATCTTGTTTCGTGCGTAATTGAAGAAAGAAAGTATTGACCTCACATAGGTAGTATTATAGTATATAGTGTTTTAATTGTGTATGGGTCCTGAAAGTTGTAGCAAAAGCGCTTGATAAAGCCTAGCATGTTATTGGCCTTGTGAACAAATGTGTTGTAATGGTCTATTAAAGTTAGCTTGAATTCTAAGATAATTCCTAAATCTCTAAATCCTTCACATTTGTCTAATGCAATTGAAATGTTTGATGTTGTTATTTTCTTGCTAAATGATATTAAGTTGCATTTTTTTACATTAAATTCTAGTTAACTTTGTTTGCATCATACGTAGAATATGTGTATTTAGTACCGGAATATATTGATGTCTTCTTCATTTCTTATTTCCAAAAAGAGTTTCATGTCGTCAGCATAGATTAGGCATTGATTTTGAGGATGAAATAAATGTCGTTTACGTATAGAATAAAAAGAAGAGGTCCCAAAAGAGCGCTTTGTGGGACGCCTGAACTGACTTGAATTTGGCTAAATTGCTTTCCGTTGAATTTAATTATTTGTTGGTGGTTAGTTAAATATGATTCAAGCCATTTCAGAAGTCCTGACTCAATTCCATTTTTTGCAATTTAAAGAGTAGCACTGGTATGTCAATGCGGTCAAATGCCTTGCTAAAGTCTATATAAAGGACTTCTACGTGATTTCCATTATCGATTGCATTCAATGAATAGTCTATAAATTCAAGTAAATTTGTGGAGGTCGAACGACCCTTGAAGAAGCCGTGTTGCATGTCAGTAATTCTATTTTTGATTTGGAAAAATCTTTGTTGACAATTTTTGAAGAATTACGATCTGATAGTGGATCTCAAGCGTATCAAATTGATCAACAACCGAACACATCTGGAAATCAACAACATTAATGCCGCCTCCGAACCCACAATCACCACCTTCGACGTTAACTCGACATACTTAAGGAGTAGCAAAACATCAATATCCTGACTATGAATCACCGTCCAACAAAAGCGAAAATCGTTCATCAAATTATCATCACATATCATCCTGTCTGTATTCCCCCCCCCCCCTCGACGTTCTGGCGAATTTTCGAAGGCAAATTATTTAGAGGCTGCATAGCGTCTCAAACGAACCGTTACGCCTGGCCCTGCGGCATGATTGCAAAAACCTCGTCACTCGTTGCATCGCCTAAAAGAAATCGAAAGTCCATCGACACAGTAAAGCATCAATGATTGTGTGTGACAGAACAATTTCTCAAAATGGGATACGACTGCGCCCATTGAACACACGGCGGCTCTTTATCCAGTATTCACTTCTCAAGCTGCTGCCATAAAATACTATCTAAGTTGCCTACCTGTGAAGAATCCTTACAAGCGGGGTTGCAGCGCGCTGTGTCCGTCATCAAATGAGAATTTAACATAAGCGCGACAATATCCAGATCGCCTCATCCGATGAAAGGTTCGCACACATCTATGTTGACTCAATCAGACCATTACCACCATCCAACAGGAACGCGTATTGTCTGACAATGATCGACAAGTTTGCGCGTTGGCCTGAAGTGATCTCAATTCAAAACATGACAGCAGCCATCGTTGCGCGAGCTTTTGTACCCGGTTGAAGACGATACCGTATCATCCCCAAGGCAACGGGCAAATTGTAAGGACCCATCGATAACTCGTAATCAAGTCGTAATTATGTGCCACTAGAACCCAAACTGGACAGAATCGTTATTCTCGGAATGAGAACTACCTTCAAGGAAGACCTGCAAGTATTATTCGTATAAGCAACCTACGGATCAACACTTCGATTATCCGGAGAGTTCTTCGCCGAAACCTTAAGCAAACCGTCTACATTTGTCTTTAAGTTTTATCAATGCTAGATTCAACCATTGACTTTCTTTCTATTTGGAAAAATACGCATTAGATACGGAGAGGGAACGGAAACATAAGGGTTAGCTTTCCTTATGCGGTCAATAAACACAATCGGTTACAGTCAGAAATTAGTATTACGGGGAGGTCATGGAGGAGAAATTTCACGCGAACGTATTGTCAGAATCTCGACACAACTTCAATCCTTTCCAAGTGAGTTGTTTAAAAATTACTTATTTTCGAATCGCGTTATTTTTCGACGATCCCTAGAAGCAGTATAACCTTAGCATTTTGGAATTTGAACGCTGGAATACGCGGTAAGCTGATTCCCGTCTGTCAATTGTGTTAGTTAGTGCTAAGTGGCTTAGATAATGGCAAAATACAACAAAATTCAGAAGATATCGAACGGATCGTGCCCAGTATGGATAAGGATGACGCCACCCAATAGAAATTGTTTTCAAACATCAATTGTTTATGCACTTGAAGGCAAATATAGTAGCAAAAAGTTGCTTCTTCTTTCCTTTATTTAACGTCGGTCTCTGTTCCGCAATCTAGTGCCAATCACCGACGGACATCGATTGCCATCCATTGACGGCAATCGAATGTGCAGGAAGGCAGCTTCCACACCTGCGTAGGATATCGCACCCATTCAACACACATGGGCCGGGACCAACGGCTTTACTTCCCTTCCGAAGGAAAACGTGACCAGAGATTTTTATGCCTCAGAAAAATCCCACCGACCTCGGCTGGGATTGAACCCAGACCCATTGTGGTGTTAGAAAGCAGTCACGCTTACCATTACACCACCGGCGCCGGCTAAAAAGTCGCTAGTCGAGTAAAAATTTACCTAACCTTATTCTCACTTTACTTTTCACTTCACTTTACTATTTTTCAACCTGTATGAACAGGAACTGAATTCGGGACACCGGATCACTCGGAAGCTATACAGAGGCTTAGAAAAATGTGCGTCGATCATATCCGCCGGCATGTGGAGGATTTTCATATCATCATCCTGAGTGAAGTCTGCGAAATGCAACATCTATCCCAGCAAGAAATTCCCCTCGAAGAGCAAAGGGCTATGGTGAACAATTATATCTCGAACATGTTGGTAGACCGCACATGGTGTGGCTCTGAAATGATTATTTCAATAGCAAAAATCTTCAATGTGAATATCACCGTCCATACCGAAGACGGTCCTCCTCTGGTCTTCGAAGCACCGAATGGTGGAAGCTCTAACATTAATTTGTTCTACCCGATTAAGAATCATTACGATGTAGTAGTGAGAGCGTTGGATGAACTCCGGCAAATAATAAGACCAGAAACACCAAGGGCTGTTATATGTTACAGAAAGGAACATGAAGGTCAGCAAGAGTGACCGAATGAAAACTGTACATCGAAAATCAAAAAATAGCGCCTTGCTTATCGCCATAGTATCCTGTTTGTTGGAAGCAGAGCCCACGAGCTGGGAATTTGAAATGAACGTTTTGAATCTTAAAAAGGCAACCATCAAGGAAATCGAGAGCAAAATACAACATTACTCGGAAAAATTCTGTCTAACAGTACACCAACTGAAGGACCTCCTCACTCATTGGGATGTATCTGTGGTAAGGAATACAACAACCGGGGGATATACCTCTGTAGAATTTCTTCCAATTCAAGACAATGAGTGGTACGTATAATTGAAATAGTAGAAATTATGCATCAATCTATTGCGAGAGTATCAGATTTACATTCCTTATGTTTTAAATTTTATGTTTTATGTTTTTTGTTTTTTGTTTTTGTGTTGAATATTACTGTAAAGAAGTGTCTATGGCGAGGTGGGATTTCGAGCAAGCTAAAAAGGAAAGTGTATGGCGTTCGTGGAAGAAGTTCTTTACAAACATTCACCAAATAGAGCCTCTTTTGAGAGTTAGGAAGACGTACGAATTTTTAAAGCAGCACCAGAAAATAGCCGCTCGTAAAGGTAGAGGTAATCATATAAGCCAACACAAATGGCTGGAACCTCTTCTGGATTCCGTGGTGGAGAATCAAACGCTAAAATTACTACCAGAAGATGAGGCAGCAGTGCCCCCTCCCTCGCTGCTGGAGATTCAGGACATAGTGCACAGTTTTAGAAGCGGTACATGTCCTGGGCCGGATTGTATTAATGTAGAGCTTTTAAAACATGCCCCCTAAGGAATTCTTCATCGGGCTTGAAAAGCTGATCAAGCAGATATGGATAAATAATAAAGCTCCTGAGGAAATAACCGAGACGATGCAGATACCGATTCCCAAGAAGGCAGTATCCAAGGATACCACGGATTTTAGGAAAATAACCCTATGCAATATTGTATACAAAATTATTGCGTCGTACACTTTAACAAAACTGGACGAATCGATGGAAGCTCTTCCATCTTATCAAGAAGCGTTTCTTAGTAACAGAGCAGTAGAAGACCACATCTTCACGGCTAAAAGGATCACTGAAGAATTTTGGAATAAAGGAACGGAGGTGTAAGTATTTGCGCTCAATATAAAACAAGTTTTCGACTCAGTTAGTCAGCCTGTACTAATCGACACTCTAAGATATCTGCGAGTACCAAATTATATTATAAATAGGATTATAAATCTGGGTCTTTACGAGAAAACGTGTATAAAATGGCTTAACCAGCGAACTCCTATTATATCAAAGAGTAAAGGAGTGAAACAGGGATGCCCGCTGTCACCGAGACTTTTCACGATAGTGTTGCACTATGTTTTATGCCGTTTAAAAGATCAGTTCCCGGACATTGAACTCGAGCAAAAGTCGAAACTGACAACCCCATTGCTGCTCGCGTATGCCGATGACATTCTCATCATATGCAAGGACCTCGACAAGCTGAACCAAATCACGACTGACATGAAACAGCTCCTAGCAGAGGCTGGTCTGGAGATCCACCCTGAGAAGTCCGAGCTCCTGATCCCGGACCCTTTTTCTACCAAGGAACCCAGAATCGAAGAAGTAGAGGTTGGAGAAATGAAAATTAATTCATGTCCTTCCTTACGTTACCTGGGCATATACATGACGGCCACGCTGAATCGACCTGAAACAATCCGGCAAAGGTGCTTGAAGGCAACGCGGACGAGTAAGATCATTCTCCTTTCCTCCAAAAAAAAAAATAAGCCGCCTTGGAGTATAGCCAGGAGGATTTTACGCTACTGTGATAATCCCAAATTCGGCCTCAACAAAATCGGAGGTCGCTTCAAAGATTTGAAAGAAAAATCGTTAAGGAATGGCTCGAGGTTTGCGGACACAAAAAAAGTACTTCCACCAGAAGATTACTACTGAATCGCACCATCACAAAGAAAGTACGGATCCACAGGATTATGTACTGGGGCCATATCATGAGAAGGAATGGAAATCATTTGTTGCATGCTGCTTACAACTTCGAACTCATTGGACCAAAACGGAAGTGTAGACCCTGCGACACCTGGCACCAATCACTGGATAAAGACTT
>NW_027040688.1:72500-122601 GCF_037179485.1 Ochlerotatus camptorhynchus | reverse complement strand
CCAAGCCAGGATGGTCGACCTCAGAAATCAGGACTTTGCTAACAGGATCCGCTCTCTCCCAGATTGTGCAAAGCCCTTTTGAAAACCAACCAAAATTCTTAAAAAATAAGCCAAGGCCCATTCCACCACTGACCCCACTGGATCGTTACGGTGACTTATGGTTCATCTAATAACTCCTGAAGAGAAGGCAGCCGCAATAGGTCAACACTTCGTGAGCTCCCATAATCTCGGACAAAACATCGTCAGCCCTCACGAAGCTGAGGTTGCTGAAAACGCAACCAACCTCCATCAGATTCCCAATATTTTTTCCGAGGAATCCGAGATTACGACTGAATTACGATCAAACACTTGATCTGTTTCTGTACCTCAGACTTGGCTACTTCCCCTCGTGCTGGAAGTCAGCTAAAGTCATACCCAGCCTTCTCTCAGGGTTATCAAAACTGTTCGAAAGAGCAGTCTATCACCGGCTCCTAACATCTGCCGAAGAAAACAACGTGTTACTCGTGTTTGGTTTTCGGAAAGGTCGTTCGACCGTCCACCAGCTGATTCGAGTAACAAACATTCTCAGACGGAACAAGTCTGTTTCGAAAACATCTACCATGGCGTTGTTGGACGCTGAAAAAGCGACCCAGGTCATCATCTTTCCACACTCAAAATCTCACAGACTTGTTCCGTCTGAGAATAATAAGATCTGCATGAATGGCACAGTGGTGGAATGGTCGAAAGAGGTAGTCTACCTCGGCTTAACACTAGACAGCAAGCTGATTTTCAGGAAGCACGTTGACGAAACCAAAACCAAGTGTAATATCTTGATAAGATTACTGTTTCCATTCATCAACAGGAGGTCTACTTTATCCCTGAAAATAAGCTTGCTGTCTACAAACAAATCATCCTTCCCGTAATAGAATACGGGATGCCAATCTGGGAGAGTTGCGCCAAATGCCATCACCTTAAACTCCAAAGGATTCAGAACAAGATCCTTAGGATGGTTCTAAACAGTCAGCCGCGGACTAGAAAATCTGAGGTCCACCGCATGGCTGGAATTCAGACATTAGAAGAACGGAGAGTATTCATTCTGGAAAGGTTCAGAGACTCTCGTAGTTAGGTGGATTTTCACTTTTTTTTTTCAATTCAAACAAAACACACCCCTGGGTATTCTGTAAACAAGTTGAAAAACGCAAATATTAAATTTGAATATCAAATTAAACAAAGATGACGCTCCCGGACCAGAAATTTGTGGCATCGCGAGTGAAAATTTTAATTTCAGTTTATGTACGCGCTGCAAGGTGCGTGTAAAGCTTGGCACGATTGGTGTTGATGTTGGTACACTTGCAACTGTTTTAGTAAAAAATAAAAAAAAAATCAAAAGAAATTGATATCGAAAGTGTACCAAAAGTGCTTCTGAACGTGTTTCGCAGTTGGATGTGGTGAAATTCGTGGTTGTTTTCAGTGAAAATTGCGTATCACAAATTTGCTCAATGAGTTCCCTTTTTTTTGCCGTTCGACGACATCGGGAATGCGCTCCCGGATATATTGATTTGGTGAGTACGTTCCAGTTGAGGATTGTTCTTGTACATTTCTCGATTGCATTTTCGAGGGGACGTGTCTGCTTTTGTGGGCAGTGCGTGTGATGGTCGGTTTGGTAGTATCCTTTTAAATATAATGTCTCATGTCCAAATAACCTCGATTTTCGGTCTATTGATTCAATACTTTAGTATTATATTTTCAAAACATACAATGATGCATTATGTCATTTCATGGCACATAAAACAAAAAGTGTGTGTATAGGACCCAATAATCTAGGTTATTTGTATTTTGTTATACATCTTTATTTTTTATTATATTTTTCATTTTACCACATTTTTTATATACATTATATATTACATGATTATATATAAATTCATAATGTAAATTACAATAAATACTGGGACGGGAGGGAGCATCAGGGCATCATTGAAGTTGTAACTGGACAATGCACAGTGGTACAGAATGCAGATTTAGCTGGAATGATATGTTTTGAGCCTGAAATTGAAACTTTAGACTAAAAGTTTCTTCTACAAAGTTGTTCCTTATAGTTAGGCCCTCATTTTTATGACAATGAATTCTAGGGTGGTTCCTATTATCATTAAAATCAAAAATCTAACTTTTTTGTTTGAATAAATTAAGGTATACATTTTTCCGTAAAGTTATAGCTGAGCTAATTTCAAGCAACTTTGTTCAAAATAACTTTTTTGTATCTCTTAAATTGGCCGATTTAGAGCTATTTTCTTGAATTGAGTTAGGGTGACTCTTAAAAAAACAGTTTTTTTGCTCTGTTTTTCTTATTTGGAATTTCTCAGCAAAGGTGTTTTCAGATAACTTTTAGATATTAAAAAGGCGCAAATTTTTGCTGCACAAAACTTGTCAATACCTTTCGCCGATCAAGAGTTATTGACGTTTGTATACTAAAAATATGCATTTTTCAAATGGTAATATCTCTGGTTGGGGCAAAAAAAAAAGTTTTTTTGCAGCATTTGAAAGGGCGTATGTTATTCTCAATAATATGAAAAAATTGGAGGTATGTTATTTTTAAACTAGTATAAAGTCTATTTGAATTTATTCATATTTTTTACTTCATTTGAGTATATCTTTTTTATTAGAAGAGATACAGGCAACGAATTCAGCTATAAAACATTCGTCTTAAAGAGTTTTAAAAGTCTCTAGAAGATAACTTTCATGAGAATTTTCAAATAAAAAAGTTATTGTTAAAAAACTATTTTTTCCAGGAACACCCAAAGTCAACTCCGAAAAATTACTCTAAAATAAGTACGTTCAGAGATAGAAAAAAAATTTCTTCGCCAAAGTTGCTTGCAAGTAACTTAACTACAACTTTGTTGAACAACACATGTTTATATTTTGTAGAACAAAAAAGTTAGTTTTAAAAATTCCCTAATTTGAGGACCACCCTGACGTTTGCAAACACCGAAAGAAGAGAATTTTTAAGAACAAAAACTTCTTCCAAGACACTTAATGTCCAAATATTGAAACAAATGTACTAGCACATTTTATATAAATTTGTCATTAGAGTGGTCCTATGAAATCCATATTTTGCCAATAACTTTTTTATTTGAAATTTATCATGAAAGTCATCTTCTAGAGACTTTTAAAACTCTTTAAGACAAATGTTTTATAGCTGGATTTGTTGCCTGTATCTCTTCTAATAAAAAAGATATACTCAAATATAGTAAAACATATGAATAAATTCAAATTGATTTTATACGAGTTTAAAAAATAACATACCTCCAATTTTTTTATATTATTGAGAATAACATACACCCTTTCAATGCTGCAAAAAAACTTTTTTTTTGTTTGCCCCAACCAGAGATATTAACATTTGAAAAGTGCATATTTTTAGTATAAAAACGTCAATAACTCTTGATCGGCGAAAGATATTGACAAGCTTTGTGAAGCAAAAATTTGCACCTTTTTAAGATCTAAAAGTTATTTGAAGTTACCTTTGCTGAGAAATTCGAAATAAGAAAAATAGAGCAAAGAAAAATGTTTTTTTTAAGAGTCACCCTAACTCAATTCAAGAAAATAGCTCTAAACCTGCCAATTTTCGAGATACAAAAAAGTTATTTTCAACAAAGTTGCTTGAAACTAGCTCAGCTATAACTTTGCTGAAGAATGTATATCTTAATTTATTCAAACAAAAAAGTTTGAAGGCCTAACTATAAGGAACAAGTTTGTAGAAGAAACTTTTAGTCTAAAGTTTCAATTTCAGGCTCAAAACATATCATTCCACCTAAATCTGCATTCTGGACCACTGTGCAATGGAGTGGAGTGCCAACCGGAGTCTAGGAGGGAATGTGTACTGTCATTTTAGATAGTTACATTTCACTCCAACAGTTGCAATGAATTTGACGCGCTCTTCTTAAACAAATCATCCCGTGGAAAGCTTAACATGCATTGCGAATTTCGTTATTCATTTTGTTGGATCATATTGTTGGAAGGAGATTCTCTTATTCCCGCGGGTTTCGCGTAAGTGCCTCTGCTTACGGGCCCGTCCAACCCTTTTTGGCCCTTCATACAGCAGTATGTTGAATTCAGAATGATGACGGAATTTGATCTTGCTGTTGAGTGGAGCCGCATGCAGGGCAAGACCCAAGCTAGGATGGTGGCTGCTTACATACATACATATATCAAATTAAACAAAGATGACGAGCCAGGTAGGCTAATCAATTAAAATGTTAAAATCAATGTACAATCATAATCAACAGAAATAAACATAATCTTACTAAAAGTTGCATTGCGCTAGCCGTACGTTATTATTGCCGGAAATATAAATTTAGGATGCATTTAGAACACTTTTATAAGGTTCCCACTATCTTTAGCTTTTGTAACTCATTATAGCAATTGAAACGTCAACGGCTGTGTTCCAAACCACAAAGCTCATATTACCCCACCCTCAACTGAGAACTTTGTACATTAATACTCCGAACACGATGACTCCGGTAAAATGTGTAACGACAAATTGGCATTGTTTGAAAAATTATTGCTCAGCAATTTATCTATAGATTTTAAATCTATTGATACTGAATAAATCTTTAAAGTAAGACTTGTCCGCTTCAAAATCTGGACACATAAGTTTTGGAATAAAACAAATTTGCTGTCAGTTTAATCCAGGATATTTTTTATTGATTTGTGCATTGTTAATCATTAAAAAAAAAGAACAACTTATAATTACTTAATTAGGTTGATCAAAAATTGATGAAATTTTTAAATTACTCCCGCTATGAGAGTCAGTTCAGACCTTTCTGCAACCGATTTTGCTGCTTTTGTCCAAGATTTTCGAAATTTGCTTGTTGTTTGCACTGGAAAAGCTCTCTCTTCACGAGAGCCCAATATCGCTCGATAGGACGTAACTCCGGGCAGTTAGGTAGATTCACCTCTTTCGGTACAACATGAACTTCATTCGCTTCATTTCGTCAAATATTCAAATTCGTCAAGTATTCGCGATATAACTTACGAGCACCTGATTTGGCCGTCACATTTTGCTTATCATACCGGTTCGGAACAGTTTTCAACTTGAATGACTTCATTCCTTGTCGATGCTTCGAAGTATGCACGAAACTTGGCGACATTTATTTTTACGAGCAACAGTACGTACCAAAAGGTCTGGCCTTCTCCGTAATATTTGTTTCACCTTCACGTCCTTATTTCACCTTCTTTTTTTTAAAAACGCTTTGACCAGTGCTTGCAGGAAAACCTAGCTTTTCAGCAAGTTTTCTGATCGAGATATCCGGATTTTCATTGCGGACGCACATAATTGCTTTTCGGACTTACTCTTCTTTAGACGCCATTTCCGGCTAAGCTCTTCTAATGTAAACAAAGGTTGTATTTTCAGATACAACAGACATACGTCCATCACTCTGCGAAATATTTCACTCGTTGATGAGATATTTCAGGAGATGTATGTTAGACTGATGCAAAATTTGACTTTTTCGCTCCACAGTGCTTAAATGGTTTCAAATCGGGTCCTGATTAGCCTCCCAAAGTTACAACTCATTTGGTTAGAAACAGACTTCGCACAACCCATTTGAAGTTTACATGTAAATAACTATGGGAAATCTCAACTTTTTGTTCATTGCCATCTAGTCTTTTTCCATATTGAGCTGCAAAACAGTTCGATAACCATTCTTATAGAAAATTTGATCAGCTACAACTTTGCTGAAGATCGTTTTTATGTAAAACGAGACAGGAAAAAGTTATTAATTATTTAAGAGATTGGTAAACTTATCACTGATCAAGCAGCTGCTCTGTAGGCAACACTGTATTTTGCAGTGTGACATAGTAGCCATGATTGTTGTGTCCTATTCAACGCCCCAGAAACACCAATGTTGCCTGCTGAGCAGTTGATTGAGCATGATCATAAGACATCAGCACATTGAACCATTGATAACTTTCGATCCTTGCATTTAATCAAAAAGTGGTCTTCGGCAAAGTTGTAGCTGGGAAAATTTCTTACAAGCACAGTTGAAAGCTTTTGAAGCAGACCGATATGGTGAATTATTAGATAGACATGAACAAAAATCTTGGTTTTACCATAGTAATTCCCATACAAACTTCAAATGGTTTGTGCCATCTCAGTTTCTCACCAAAGGGATTTAAATTTTGAGAGGTTAGTCAGGATCCGATTTGGAATCGTTTAAGCATTGTGGAGCGAAAAAGTCAAATTTTGCATCAGTCTATTGTATGTGTTTAGGGGTGTCCAGATTTTGCCGGGAACAAGCCTTACACACTTAATCGCATTCTCGATGTTCGGTACTTTTTTCAGGGGGCTATTATACTCGGCAAACTATTAAATTGCTACACATTCGGCTATTTTTCCAGCTTTATACCGGAAACAGTAACGTTAGCGACTAAAGACCAGTATTTTCTAAAATCATTTATTGTGTTTTGCTATTTTATTACTGATATGTTCTGAAAACTAAAATTCTCTTCGGTGGTCAATTATTTCGATGTTTACCATATCCTTTGTGGTTAGTCGCGGAAGCGAATAGCTCCTTGGTGCTTAGCTTCCCAGAATGGCGACCTGGTACCTTTTCCACTGCACACACAGTAAACTTTTCACGGCCGGCTATCACTCACGTTGCACGAAGAATCCTGCGAACTGGCAATCGAAGATGAGCTATTTCGGGATCCAAATCTTTTAAAAAAATCGTCTCCGAACGAAAAACACACGCTCCCTCTACCATGGATTTCCCCCTCCTAACCAAAACAAATTGCCATATGCTCCTGCAACCATGCTTTGCAGCGGGAGGAGTTTTTGGGAACTAATTTTATTTCAGACGTGGGACAATCATTAATCGATACTTTTACCCTATCTAACTTCCCTAATAAAAATAACAATAAAAGAGAGCTTAACGACGTGTTCGGGGTATCATCCAAACCATTTGTGGGATAGTTTACTCATCTGAAATACAGTTCGTTTATGGTATTTGTTTATAAGGGTGGACAAAAAAAAAATAACAAACCAAATAAAATAACGAGAAAAATTAATAAATTAATATTATTCACGCAAGGCATAGTGGTGAGCTAGGTCTGGCGACGACGCATCGTAGTTAGAGTCGGTGAATAATGAGTTACACCTAGTGAAAAACAGTTGAACTCGCATCACGGTTTTCGAAAGATTCCCTTTTCTTTTTACTTGGTAACATAGGACTTCTGCATCAACTACAAATGACTTCTAGCGAGAAAAAAATAGCGGCTTTAGTAAATCATTATATCAGTGATTTTGTCAAATTATCTTAACAAAAAATAGTAGATATTTTCATTACTGTTCATTACCAAACGTATCCCATGAAAATGTAATGCTCACTGCGTGTTTATGATCATTTCTTCATATATTTTATATTTTATTGCAATACCTTAAACTAACAACACCATCGGGTAGGAGAAATTCTCTCCTTCCCGATAGTGTTCTTGGTTTACGTAAGCATACTTCGGTTCTCGTGAAAAGGACCTCGCAAGTTGTTTAGAAAAATTGATAATCCATTTTCAAATGTTATGCGAGCATTATTCATGTGTTCATTTTTAGTAAACAAGGCCTCGCTGTTGTGTCACTTTTTGTCGAGTGAGTGAACTCAAATCCATCCGTGCACTCGTCTATAGGTAGACTTGGCTTCATTCTTGGCGTGACTCATTATACACCGACTCTAATCGTAGTCACCCCTTGGTTGTCATCCCTCGGTGTTACGTTGGTAAACAAAGGAAATCAGTGCATTAGTTATGCATGACTCTTTTGCAACGACAGTACAGTTCGTTTTTTTTTTTCGTTTCTCGTAAGCAGTTGAAAGACAATGTTAGGCCATGTTCTGCAGTTACACTGCAAGTGTACCGTTAAAACGAAGTTTATTTCGCTTCCCGAAAGATCGCTTCCTGCGCCGTGCATGGTTGACATTTTGCGAAAAGGATCCGGAATCGGCAATTCCCGGTAATGTCAGTCTGTGTTGTGCACGTTTTGAATCGGTTGATATGGAGGAAAAACAAAATGTTGTACACCGGACGTTTCGATCGCTTTGCCTGAATTCATATCGTGTGCAAAACATGCAGAAGAAAAAATTAATAATAGACAATTCATTAGTAAATCTATGACTAAATAGTAAAAACTACCCAGATAATACGTATTTGTATCATAATCATGAAGTTATTTCCGAAAAAAAAAATTAAAAGCCAGCTTTTCAATCAGATTCCAATACCTCCTATCTCTCTCTCTTCTTCTTAAAACAACAGTAGAACTGGTTCGATTTTGACAGATCAAATTAGATCAAAAATCATTACATCTTCGCCAGACCTAGGTGGTGAGTATGTTGAAACAAAACTAATCATAGCACACACGAAACATGCAAAATGGGACAAATTGTAACAAGCACGTTACAATTCTGACCCCTTTAGTTAAAGTCTAGAATATACTTGTGCTCTAACTGCTTTGTCACTACCAACGTGTAGGGAACCAGCTTTGAAGTGATGGGTGTCGTGACCGGACCGAGGCTGGAAACCTCGACGACACTAACTCTATCTACTACAATGGGTAAGATGCGCCAACGGTTGGCTGCCGATCAACGTGAAGATGTGCAAGCTGAGGATTAAGGGCCGATTCTTCAACTACAGCAAAATCGTCATAGGCGACATGAACGCTCAGGTAGGATGGCAGGCAATGTACAGACCCAGCAATCAGACCAAACAGCGAATGACAACGGTCAACGATGCGTGAACTTTGCAGCCTCCACAAGGATATCCACAACGCCACCTGGAGATTACCTGACCAACACACAGAAAACCAAATCGATCACGTTCTAATCGACGAAAAAATCTGCTCCGACATTATCAACGTCCGCACGTACCGCGAACATAGATTCGGACCACTACTTAGTTGCAGTATGCATGCGCTCAAAACTCTCGACGGTGCATAACACCCGTCGAAGTCGAATGCCGCGACCCAACATTGAGCAATTACGGGACGCTTGAGTTGCCTAGGATGGCGTAGCTACTCTTGAAGATGGCTTGAGGGACATCCGTTCCGCCATAGGTAGTACTGCTACAGTGGCATCAACCGGTGGAAACTAACGATTTTAAATTGGCTCACTACTTAAATAGCCTATTGGTCCCATGTACATCTATGAGCGTGCCCCATTCTAGTCGAAATTCTAGTACTACACTATGTTTGTTTTGATCTACTATGATCGTTTGACAGATAAAATGAGGGGTTCGTGGATTTTCCTATTATTCCATCGATTTGCTTGGGACCAAAGATAGTACCAGAGCTGAGCAAACAAGTTCAGCACGTTTCTTCGAGACCTTCTGGTCTTCGAGTTACCTCTATGGTACTATAACGAACACCTCAATCAATGGTGATGCACCAGAAAACGAAGGCGGCACGGCAACAGACCTTGGAGCACGCGCAGAAGACAACAGGCTACCGGCTCCTGATCTTCAAGAAGTTGAGGACTAGATCGGTCGGCTGAAGAACAACAAAGCAACTGGTGTAGATCAGCTACCAAGCGAGCTATTGAATTAGGGTGGTGAAACACTGGCTAGAGCGCTGCACTGGATAATTGCCAAGATTTGGGAGGAGATGATATTACCGGAAGAGTGGATGAAAGGTGTCGTATGTCCAATCTACTTGTCGCCCGACAAGTTAGATTGCTGCAACTACCGGGCGATCACACTGCTGAGCGCCGCCTGCAAGGTACTCTCCCAAATCCTATGCCGCCGTTTGTCACCATTTGCAATTCGTGGGGCAATACCAGACGGGATTTATGGGTGCCCGCGCTACCACGGGCCACACATTTTTTTTTCTTTATTATAGAGATTTTTAGCCAGCTGACTAGTTCATCTCTTAGAACGTGCCCACACATTATTTGTTCATCGATTTCAAATCCGCATACGACACAATCGATCGAGATCAGCTATGGCAGATTATGCACGAATATGGATTTCCAGAAAAACTGACGCTATTGGTCAAAGCGACGATGGATCGAGTGATGTGCGTTGTTCGAGTATCGGGGACACTCTCCAGTCCCTTTGAATCTCGAAGGGGGTTACGGCAAGGTGATGAACTTTCGTGTCTGCTATTCAACATCGCGTTAGAAGGTGTGATAAGAAGAGCTGGGATAGACACGATCGGCATGATCTTCAGGAAGTCCATAAAGCTTCTTGGCTTCGCCAATGACATCAACATCATGGCACGGAACTTTGAGACGATGGCGGAAACGTACATCAGACTGAAGGTTGAAGCTAGGTGGATTGGACTTGCCATCAACGCATCGAAGACAAAATACATGAGAGAAAGAGGTTCTAGGGAAGACGATGTTAGCCTCCCACCCCGAGGTGGTCGACGAGTTCGTGTATTTGGGCTCACTGGTGACCGCCGAATATGATACCAGCAGAGAAATTCAAAGACGCATTATGGCAGGGAATTGTGCCTACTTTAAATAAATAAAATTCGCCGCTGCACGAAGTTGACTGTCTACAAGATGCTGATTAGACCGGTAGTCCTCTATGGCCACGAGACCTGGACTATGTTCGTGGAGGACCAACGGTGTTTTCGAATGGAAGGAGTTGCGTACCATGTACGGAGGTGTGCAGATGGATGACGGAACGTGGAGGAAACGAATAAACCACGAATTGCACCAGCTGCTGGGAGAACCATCCATCGTCCACATTGCAAAAATTTGACGACTACGGTGACCCAGTGAAAATGGTTCTCGAAAGCAACCCAACAGGAGCAAGAAGAAGAGGCGCGCAGTAGGCAAGGTGGATCGACCAATTAGATGGCGACCTGTGGACTTTACAGACTACGAGGTTGGTGACGTGTGGTCGAGTAGCGTGGAGACGACTTCTTCGGTCAGCAGAGGACATTAAGGCCTAAGCCTGATTGGTAAGGTAAGTAAGCGGTGTCTTTAAGAACACGCAGCCCTTCCGTGGGCAAGCTAGCTGATCTCACACACGCCTTTACGACGGTACATCCTCATGAAGTGAGTGGTGCCTTAAAACTTTGACGTTTTGGGGCAAATTTATATTCTATAAAAATATTCTATACTCAGTAGACCATAACAAAGTCAAACGTGGTTAAATTTTCTTGTTCCTGTGTCGTTTTGCACTGTGTAATTTGAAGATATTTCTAAAGAGAGTTCCAGGGCATTCCGCGAAAAATACCAGTGTATCGACATTTGACGAGACATTCCATGAGAATTCCGTACATAATTCTACTTAGAATGCTCTTAAGAGCACATTTAAAAACAGATAATTTGGGGCAGAATTTCAAAACAATTGTGAGGTGAATTTCATTGGAAAAACAGATTTTCAGAATAATAAATAAGCTTCAGTAAATTCTCGAAAGAATCATTAAAAAACTGCAGAGACTCTTAGGATGAATTCCATGAATTTTGGAGTGTTCTGCAGAGAATTTCTGAAATTGTTATGAT
Source organism: Ochlerotatus camptorhynchus (assembly GCF_037179485.1). NCBI lineage: Eukaryota > Metazoa > Arthropoda > Insecta > Diptera > Culicidae > Ochlerotatus > Ochlerotatus camptorhynchus. The sequence continues at coordinate 111,133 of NW_027040688.1, read as the reverse complement.
GATATTTTCAAGTGAATTCTAGTGAGAAGCTCTAGCTTGCAGTTTGATCAAATTTATTTCAGAGGATTTCTGAAACAAACTCTGCGAAGGGAACTGATTGTAAATGTAATTCTTGACATCATTCCAAACAAATCCTTCAAAAAGCACAGAGCGAAATTTAGTCAGTAGGTAAAGCTGGATTTTTTTGTTATGGCCCATTAAACCTAGTTATCTCTTTGCTTGAATAGCATTCAATTTTATGCCTAATTTAAGTGTATATAGCACAACTGGGAAAATTTTCAAAATTCTGGAAAATTACTAATGGTAATTTGCTGGTCATTTTGAATACTTCTTTAAGATTGATAGCTTATGAATTTCATTATTTTGACCAATGTTACTGCTATTCGCATCATTTCTCCTATATTCATTCATCGTCTGCGACGGTATTCGAAGCATCGGTTTCTCTACAAAACTCCCGAATGAAGCGAATACAAGCGTTAAAACAAGTCGTGGTGAGTGGGCTGTGTGAGAGGAATATGAGTGTCGATGCAAAACGCAAGTCTTCATGCTTTGTGCTCTTCGGCTCTTTCTCGTTCGCTTCATGAGCAGCGGAGTGGCGTGATCGACTCGAGCGTTCTTCGCTGTTCTTCAGTCTTCTTCACTTGCTTTGATCTTCATGAAGATGCGTTTAGTTCATCATTCGTCGCGAACGAGAAAAGTTGAATTTACTCGCCATGATGAGTCGGGAAACATTAAAACAAAAAAAATTAGTGGAGTGGTGGAAGAGGTTTCCGAAGCAGGAGGTATTGTAAAACACATGTGTCTGGCCGAAATTGATTCAAATAGAAGATGTGCTTATGAACAGGCAACGCTTGTACCAGCAAATTTTAAAAAGCATTTTATGTCAGCCCATCCGGATGTGGCTCGTCGGTTGGGTTTTGTCGAGAGCAACCGTAGAGTTGTACGGGCAGCAAGTAGTGTGAGTGAAAACGAGCAGCAGATTCCCACGAAGAGGGCAAAATGACATGACATTCATCGTCCGGCAATACAGCATCTGACACGTTCTTGTCAGAAGTGATAAAACTCGAAACTCGTCCTAAAATAACAATAACAGCTTCCTCAGAGCACCACGGAGTTAACAAGGAGTCAGTGGCGTCCTCAAGTGGCAGTGAAAAAGTTCCAGAGCGATTCTATATCATTCGATATTGGAAGCAACGAAAATTCACGAACGCTGGAATGTATCGGATTGCTTTCCATACCATCGACGCAAGTAACCGTCGAAAGGCTCTTCAGTCAATTGAAACTCGTTATAACTGATTCTAGAACGCGTGTAAAGGGTAAAACTATTATGGATGTCATGTTGCTGAAAGCGAATGATTCCCTGTTGCCGAAGGTGATTGATGTATTAGAAGCAGAATTGAACTAATTTGCTTGGTTTTGAAGATTTTTTTTATTATATTGTTTTATTTCCCATTAATTCTACTTCCATAGCTTTGATCTTGTTAATCGAATAACAGAAAATCACAGAACGCAGAAATAGTACATTTTCAACCGAAATAAAATAAATTGACAAATTACCATTGAATATACACTCAATTTTGTTTTTACTCGGTTTTTTTTTTATTTTGCCCTTATGCAGTGTGAGTACAGCATTGATAATACCATCTGTTTTTTGTATGACTTTTTTGAAACAAGTTGCATAAAACTTGGTAGAAAATTGAGATCACACGAGATCAATAATAGAGTCACAAAAATCGCGTAAAAGCAGAATTGAGTATCTAACAGTTATTAAACACATGCAAATGAAAAAAAAAACGCAACATAATCAAAATCTTCTTCAAAACTGCTGGAAACTTCTTCTGTCTGAAACCAAGCTGTCTCTTGAAATCCTATAGCACCTCCTTTGCTAGGACCATCTGATTTTTTTCAAAATCGTTTGGAAATTCATTCGTCAGGATCTTTAAGATCTCGTTGAAATCACCTAGAACCTTCTCCGTCAGAAACGTTTGAAATCTTCTCGAAATCTATTGCTGCCCCTTTTACAGGAACGCCTGCAATCTTCCGAAGTTGTGTGGAACCTTTTTCGTTGGAAACATCTGAAATCTCATTGTAATCATCTTAAACCTCCTCCGTTAGAGAGGACTAGAATAACCTCGAAATTATATGTAACATTCGCCGATGCAAGCGTTCGCATGAAAGACGCCTTGTTTCGAAGGTTAAAGAGACCATGGTGTTATAGTTAATCAATTTAGAAGAGCGCTGTAGTAGTCATGAAAATCGTTTTACCAACCGGTGGAAACTAACGATTTTAAATTGGCTCACACTGGACTAGCCTATCGATCCCAAGTACATCGATTAACGTACCCAATTCCTGTAAAAATTCTAGTACTACACTATGTTTGTTTTGATTTGTTATGAAAGTTTGACAGATAAAATGAGGGGTTCGTGAATTTTCCTATGTTTCGAGGGGTGCATCGATTAGCTTGGGACCGAAGAGAGTACCAGAGCTGAGCCAAAAAGTTGAGCACGTTTCTTCGGGACCTTCTGGTCTTAGAGTTACCTCTATGGTTTTACTATGGTTCAATAGCTCGATATCGACTTACAGAATATAAAGTTGCGGCGGGTTTACTAAATATTTACAAATGAGTAAGCAGTACCAAAAAGTGAAAAAAAAACATTCCTAGTTGAACACTCAGTCGGTTAACAACGTCCCGGTCTCAGTCGCGCGGCATCTAATTTTTTTCGGTGTTTTTTCCGCCCGAGCGGTTTTTTCACCCCCCCCATTGGGTGCCCCAAGTGACCAGTGTGCAACAGAGGAAGTGGAATTCCATGGGCCGAGCCCCTTGGAGTTGCCATCCAGCTTTAATCCACCCCGGTAATCCATCCGGTCGTCAAGCCATTTTTTCCATCATCGTGCCGACCAACCAACACCAATCATCACCACCAGCAGCAGCAAACGGACCATCTAGCTGCAACGGCTGATAGGTTGTTTACAACCGGCATAAGTATTAGACAATACATTTTGCAAGTCCATTGCCTCCCTATTGTAGTTTAATTTTGCCTCGTGGCGCGTGACTCTGTCTCTCACCCCTGGTAGGGGAGTATGGGTCATAGTGAGACAACTTTTTGCAAGTAGATATAAGTTTTTTTTTTGTTTCGATTTTTTTTTTTTTCTTTTTGATTTGTTCGTACGTCGGGCAAAAAAATTAATTACTAGTAATTAAAATTAATTAATTAGTGAAGGTTTTATTTTTTTTTCCTTCTTAAGTGGTTGCGCACCGCTTTTGCGCAACACTTATGGCATCCTCCGATGCCTACGTTACGCGAACCAGATACTATGAACCGTCTTCGAAAGGACCATGGGTTGTCTTTTTTCGGCCCAAAAATAAACCTTTGAAAACTCTCGACATAACGAGAGATTTGCTGCGTAAGTATCCGGGAATCTTGGTACACAAAGAAAGATTCAACAAACTGCGTGTAGAAGCACCGACTTATGATGTGGCAAATAAAATTGCTGATCACGAGTTGTTTAGTGTTGAGTACAACATCTACATCCCTTCTCGAGATGTGGAGATAGAAGGCGTGGTCTCCGACGCGAGTCTGACTGTCGAGGACTTGAAACATGCCTCGGGAACTTTTAAAAACTCGACATTCGCTACCGCGCTAGTGAAGATACTGGATGTAAGGCAACTGCATTCAGCATCTTTGCTAGACGGTAAAAAAGTTTATAAACATTCAGACTCGTTCCGGGTGACTTTCGCAGGTTCAGTTCTCCCAAACTTTGTTAAAATTGATGGTGCTTTTTTTCCGGTGCGGTTGTTTGTACAGAGGGTATATAATTGTACCAACTGCAAAAGGCTGGGACACTCGGCCAGCCATTGCGGCAACAAAACTCGTTGTGGCAAATGTGGTGAAAACCACAAAGAGGATTCTTGCCACAAAGAATCAGTAAAATGCGCTTACTGTGGCGAGAATCCTCACCCCTTGCAGGAGTGCCCGATGTACAAGCAGCACTCCGATAAAGTGCAGCGTTCAATCTCTGGACGCTCCAAGCAGACTTATGCGCAAATGGTGAAGGCTGCATCAGCCGTCCAAGATGCAAACCAATTTTCGATTTTGTCAGCTGAAGAATCGGACTCTGACTCATCGGATGAAGGTGATTCTACGGTGGTACACGCACCTTCAAAAATAGACGGTTCCTCAAAAAGAAAATGCCCCTCCCCGAAAGTGCGCCGTAAGAAAACTAAAGTCACCTCCAGACGATTGCCAAATTCCCAGGGTAATGGGGATGAAAAAACAAAACCGAAGGCTCCTGTTGATCCAATCCCTGGATGCAGCAAGAATTTTCCGCCATTGCCCAACAAAGATAAAAAAAATAAAAAAGCTGCTCCTCAAACTTCTCAAAAGAAATCCAAGTCCGAACGAGGTTTGCTAGCTTTTTCGGACATTGTGGAATTCATATTAAACATGTTCAACATACAAGACCCTCTAAGAAGCTTAGTTTCTGCCTTGCTTCCAACGTTAGAATCATATCTTAAGCAATTGACTGTTTCATGGCCCCTCCTTGCATCAATCATATCTTTCGATGGATAATTCGTCGAACGAGGTTGAAGATATGATCACTGTGCTACAGTGGAACTGCCGTAGTCTAGTGCCTAAACTAGACTCGTTCAAATTTTTACTTCACAATTCTGATTGTGATATATTTGCTCTCTGTGAAACATGGCTTTCATCCGATAAAGAACTCAACTTCCACGATTTTAACATTATACGCCTGGATAGAGACGATTCTTATGGAGGAGTACTTTTAGGGATCAAAAAGTGCTACCCTTTCTACAAAATTTCCCTTCCTGCTCTATCCGGCGTCGAAATCGTTGCTTGCCAAATAAATGTGAAGAACAAAGATCTTTGCATAGCTTCAGTATACGTTCCACCAAGAACCTCCATTAGCCGTAGTCAACTCTGGAATCTAGTTTCGATTCTTCCATCCCCAGTATTAATTCTGGGTGATATGAACTCCCATGGTACTGGGTGGGGCGATCTATATGACGACAATAGAGCGGCTATTTTTTACGATTTATGTGACGATTTCAATTTGACTATTTTGAACACTGGTGAAGCGACACGTATAGCAAAACCTCCGGCTCGAGAAAGCCGACTCGACCTATCTTTGTGTTCAAGATCGCTATCATTGGATTGTCAGTGGAAGGTTATCAATGATCCCCATGGTAGCGATCATTTGCCAATCATCATTTCAATAAAGTGTGGCCCTCACTCTGCAGAACCATCTCGGGTTCCATTTGATCTTACAAGGAACATCGACTGGCAGAAATATGCAACGGCGGTGACAATCGGTGTCGAATCAATAGATGCGCTTCCACCATTGGAAGAATATCGATTCCTAGCCGATTTGATTTACAAAAGCTCACTGGAAGCACAAAAAAGAAAAGTTCCAAGTGCACCCTTTAAAAGGAGACCAGCCACACCTGGTTGGGACGAAGAATGCACAAAATTGTATGTAGAAAAATCTGATGCTTTCAAAGCTTTTCGTAGACACAAAACCTCCACTTACTTCGAGGAATATTCAAAGCTTGAGACAAAGCTGAAACAATTAATCAAAGCAAAAAAACGCGGTTATTGGCGCAATTTCGTCGAGGGACTCTCACGAGAAACCTCAATGAACACCTTGTGGAGGGTGGCTCGCAACATGCGTAACCGCTCATCTTTCAATGAGAGTGAAGAATACTCCAACCGATGGATATTCGATTTCGCTAAAAAGGTCTGTCCGGACTCAGTTCCAGCACAAAATATTCTTCGAGAAGCGTCTCCTAGCGGCGGCTCTCTGGATAGACCATTCTCAATGCTGGATTTCTCTATGGCTCTTCTTTCATCGAACAACTCCTCACCGGGAAGCGATATGATTAAATTCAATCTTCTGAAAAATCTCCCAGATATCGCTAAAAGACGCTTGCTAGATTTATTCAATTCCTTGCTAGAAAACAACATTGTACCGCCTGAATGGAGACAGGTCAAAGTAATAGCCATTAAAAAACCTGGCAAATCAGCGTCTGACCATAACTCATACCGTCCGATTGCTATGCTTTCGTGCATTAGGAAATTGTTGGAGAAAATGATCCTTCGGAGACTCGATCACTGGGTCGAATCAAATAACTTGCTATCAAATACACAGTTTGGGTTCCGCAAGAGCAAAGGAACAAACGATTGTCTAGCGCTGCTTTCCACAGATATTCAACTGGCCTTTGCACACAAGGAGCAATTGGCTTCAGTATTCTTGGACATTAAGGGGGCTTTTGATTCAGTTTCCATTGAAATTCTGTCAGACAATCTGCACAGATGTGGACTTTCTGGAATTTTAAATAATTTCTTGTACAATTTGTTGTCAGAAAAGCAAATGAACTTTTCCCTTGGACAACTGACAACTTCCAGAATTAGCTACATGGGCCTGCCCCAAGGCTCATGTCTCAGCCCTCTTCTTTATAACTTTTACGTCAAAGATATCGACAACTGTTTGGCAGAACAATGCACGCTAAGACAACTTGCAGATGACGGTGTGGTTTCCGTAAGAGGTCCACATGCCGTGGACTTGCAAGGACCATTGCAAAATTCCTTAGATAACTTGTCTTCTTGGGCTATGAATCTAGGGATCGAATTCTCGCCGCAGAAAACTGAACTGGTAGTGTTTACTCGAAAGCGGTACCCAGCCCAAATGCAGCTTAATCTTTTGGGCAGAAACATTACCCAATCATTGTCTTTCAAGTACCTTGGGGTCTGGTTTGATTCAAAATGCACTTGGAATACCCATATTACGTATTTGAAGCAAAAATGTCAGCAGAGGATCAACTTTCTCCGTTCAATTTGCGGCACATGGTGGGGTGCTCATCCGGGAGACCTCATAACGCTTTATAAAACAACTATTCTCTCTGTTCTAGAGTACGGCTCTTTCTGCTTTCTCTCGGCAAGAAAAAGTCACCTTATAAAATTGGAACGAATTCAATATCGTTGTCTGCGTATTGCTCTAGGCTGTATGCACTCAACGCATAACATGAGTCTCGAGGTTCTGGCAGGAGTAACACCCCTCCAGAACCGTTTCTGGGAGCTCTCTCTCAGAATACTAATCAAATGCGGAGTGACGAACACACTTATAATTGCTAATTTTGAAGAAATTCTTGGGTTGAACACACAATCTCGATTTATGAGAATCTACCACCACTACATATCATCAGATATGTGTCTTCCTTGTTATACTCCAGACCGTGTTCACTTCACCAATCGCAGTTCCTCAATTGAATATGATCTGACCATGAAACAAGCAACTCATGGGATTCCCGATCAACTTCGACCTATTATTATCCCACGTATTTTTACTGAAAAGTACCAACAAGTCAATTGCATGAAAAGATATTTTACAGACGGGTCCCGTCTCAATGGATCCACTGGCTTCGGTGTCTTCAATGAAAACTCTAGCGCCTTCCGCAAACTTCAGGAACCTTGTTCCGTTTTTGTTGCTGAGCTGGCAGCAATCAACTTCGCATTGGGGATGATTTCCAATATGCCCACAGACCATTACTTCATCTTCTCGGATAGTCTCAGTTCGATTGAGGCTATTCGGTCGATGAAACAAGGTAGGCACTCATCTTATTTCCTTTCAAAGGTAAGGGAGCAGATGTGTGTGCTGGTCGAAAGATCATATATGATTACCTTTGTATGGGTCCCCTCACATTGCTCAATCCCAGGCAATGAGAAGGCGGACTCTCTCGCAAAGGTGGGCGCGCAGGAAGGCGAATTGTATGACAGGCAAATTTCACACGATGAATTTTACCATTTAGTGCGTCAGAGTACCTTTTCGAGTTGGCAAACCGATTGGGACACTGGAAATCTTGGACGGTGGTTACATTCAATTATTCCTAATGTTTCTTCGAGAGCGTGGTTTAAAGGCTTGGGCTTAAGTCGTGACTTCATTCGCGTGATGAGTAGACTTATGTCCAACCACTACTCGCTAGATGCTCATCTCAATAGAATAAACCTCGTGGACAGCAACATCTGTCGGTGTGGAAACGGTTACGATGACATCGAACACGCAGTTTGGCAATGTACGGATAATGACGCCGCCAGAGAGCGACTTTTGAATACCCTCGAGGCCCAAGGAAGACAACCCTATGTTCCTATCAGAGACGTGTTGGCAACCCGTGATCTCTGCTATATGCAGTCCGTTTATGTTTTTCTTCAAATGTCTAGTATAAGAATTTAATTCCTTTTGTCTTTTGTCACTCTTTATTAGTTTTTGTTTGTCTTGTCCCCCCGTCTCGATGAGTCTCATCGTCGCCCACTGGTCACCCACCATAGCCGGTCGAACTCCGGACGAAGCTAGAACAGCACTACCGTTCATACTGGCGACAACGCTCTGATGAGACAACGAAACCCTACCCCAAGCTCCTCCCCTGATCCTATCCTTCGAAAATGTACCCTTCTAACCTCGAGTAAGCCGCGAGTAATCGGCCCAACTCCTACTAGACATAGAATTAAGTGAATTTTGTTACACACAGTGAACAATGAATTATCGGCTCCGTAAAGCTAACGCGATTGAGCCTCCCAAATAAACGAACTAGATAAAAAAAAAAAAAAAGTGAAAAAATTTTTCCAATATACCGTAAGGTTGCCATCCATCGCTCACGTGTCTCCTTTCACCACACATTGTATAATTCTTTTTATTATTCTTCTCGTAACTTGCACACTATAGCAAATGATGTTTAATGATACTGTTGTAATTGTAATTGTGTAATTATGCTATTGTTTTTGTAATTATGCTATTGTTATTGTTCTATTGTTTTTTTTTTCAATTTGATTTGTTTTCCGTCGATATATTTTCCGTATTAAGTATCAATGCTACCGACGCCAGGGAGGCAGCTCCCTCACTTTGACCCTACCTATCGACCCATCAAACTCATGGACCGGGGACCAACGGCTTTACTTACCTTCCGAGATGTTATCCCTCAGAAAATACCGACGGTGCCGACTGAGATTGAACCCAGGCCCTTTGAAGTGAGAGGCAGTCACGCTTACCACTACACCACTGGCGCCACTTAAAGCTATTGATATTTGTTGTAGTTGGATATACATAATGATAATACGTATGCAATGAGTGGTGAATGGAGCATGAGCGGTGAATGGTGACGTTACGGTAATATGTTTGGCTAAAAATCAACTGGCTCACAAATTAGTTTGAACGCTCTTCAACTTCCAATTAAATCCGATTAATGGTATATTCATATATGAACTGTGAAACGGGGACGGGCGCTTTTTCTCTCTCTTATCAACGCAAATCCCGTTCCGTTCCCGTTTTCCCGTGCATATGTGAATTGACCTTAAAACTTTTTATATGTTCCAGGTTCCTTTCTGATTGACACAAGAATATTAATTGCAGCTATTTAACATTACAGGGATCCCGCCATATACACGGTGGTTGGTATGATTCCGCATAAATCTGTTTCATGTTGCATAATTCAATTGCTCGGTTTCATATAAAGTCATCCCCCGAAGAGTGTTGCCGTTATTTCTCAGCTGCCTTCTAACCAACCAAGCTGATTTTTTGTTTGAGTTCAGAGTCGATCATTAACAAGTCATCTACAAAAAATCAGTGCGAATGGTTTGAGGACTGTCAAGAAAAAGCACTCTTCTGGGGATTCCTGTATTAAATAGCGTCATATCAAATCAAGCGCGCCTTTCGATACTGGCAGCCACCAAAGCTTTTTTTTTGTTCCTATACTTACCCGTTCATGAAGAATAAACAGCACATATTCTTCATGAAGAATGTAAAATTAGGTGATTCGCTACCGAACAGAATCGTTCCCGAAGAATGCTTCTCTGAATCGCGCAGCTACAAACTTGAGAGTGAGTGACGCTTGGGTAAATGTATTGATCAGTTCACGAAGATTTGCCGCACTCTTCTCTCACCCGTAAGTTTTGACAGTTTTGGGTGGTTTGTTTTGGCTCCCATTCGTTGCTATCTCTTTTACTCAGAAGCAAAATGATAGGGAGCAAAAAGTGAGGTTAGGGACCGTGCACTGATCTATATCAGTGGTAACTCAGCGAATGACGAGGAAGATGGAAGAGACGGAATGATCCGAATGACTCCATTCGCATAACCGATCGGGCTAGACGGTTGAATCGTATTTTCACTGCTGCTACTACGCAGTTGCAAAGAACAAACGTAGCGAGTGAAGCTTCTTTGCGATGATCAGCAACCTTGATTTTGACTTATGAATTATGTTTCATAGGTCAAACTTATGATTTCCAATGGTTACTTCCATTCACTTGCTATATAAAAATGTTTTTCAGAATTATGAAATCATGAGATGGTATAGTGATAGTTAGTACTTGTAAGTTAGAAGATGAGGACGTAAAGTATGTGTTTGACATTTAAAATCTGTCAATATTGCTTCAGCGATTTTACGACTCGTGAGTGCTCACTCTGAGTGAACGCTCACGAATCATAAGATCGCTTATTGTGTCGCTCTGAAAGCGAAATTGACAGGTTTCATGAGTCAAACACATACTTTAACCCTCTCCTCGTTACTTACAAGAACAACATATCATTATATCATCTAATGATTGCATAATTCCGGAACATATGTTTTTTTTATAGCAAGTGAGTAGAAGCAACCCTGATTTCCATAATAAATCCTTTCGACGAAAAATGTGGTGGTGGTGTGGTTCTTATGGAATTCTTAAGTTTATTAGCCTCAGTGTATGATCATAATTGAGCTATATGTAGATATTACGAGAATATTTCCTTTCCCATACATGGTTCCCTACTAACTTGTTGAAATTTGGCACAGCTAATGCGGACAGGGTTACTTCCACTCACTTGCTATAAAAACATGTTTTTTTGGAATTATGAAATCATGATATAGTATAATGCTAATTAGTACTTGTAAGTTACAAGAAGAAGTCATGAAATATATGTTTGACACATAAAATCTGTCAATATTGCTTTCAGTGCGTCACAATCTGCGATTTTACTTAAGATCGCTTATTGTGACGCTCTGAAAGCGAAATTGACAGGTTTTATGAGTCAAACACATACCTTTCACCCTCTTCTTGTTACTTACTAGTACAAAATAACATTATAACATCTAATGATTGCATAATTCCTAAATATATATTTTTTTATAGCAAGTGAGTGGAAGCAACCCTGAATGTGGACCTAATCCACTATAAGCAACCATGCCATCTTGACCCATGCTAGTGTATACTCTTTGTAAGCAGGTCATTTCATAGCTTAAATTGCCTTCATATTGCAGATCTACAAGTTCTGCTGCAAACCGAAACAGGTGTCCAGAATCAACGTTTGGAATTCGAAACCTCCGGGTGGTAAATCAGGTCGTGACCTGTTAAACCTTAACATATGCGGTAAAAGCAGCCAGCAACGCATCGCTCATGGACAGATAGCCGAGGTGTTTCAATTTCCTTGGATGACATTGCTCGGAGATATAGAAGGAAAGTTCCATTGTGGAGGTAGCCTGATAGCAGAGAGTTTTGTCCTTACAGCGGCCCACTGCAGCCGATTTACAGAGTATGTAGACCTAACTTGTTCATCATTGCTTTTCTTATCGTCGATCAAATACCTTTATAGATTTGTGCGTGTTGGAGAAACGGACCTATCCAAAGAGATAGATTGCAATAACGCTGAGGGTGAGGAAGACTGTGCTGATCCGTATCAGGATATCCAAGTGGCTAAGTTCATCAAGCATGAACTCTACAGCCCCAGTGGAAAAATAAATGACATTGCTTTGGTCAAGCTCGCCAGACCAGCACAGTTTAATGACAGTAAGTACTAAATCCGTTTTTAAAGCAGAAAAATTTATCATTTTTTTTTTCACTTTACAGATGTGCGGCCTATTTGCCTTCCATTACCGGAGATTTTGCCAAAGACATTACCTAAAAAAATGATAGTATCCGGTTGGGGCTTCACCGAACACGGGAACGGAAGATCCAAAGAATTGCGTTATGCCAACGTACCAATTGTTGAGCCAAATCAATGCAGACGATCTCTTACACATCTGACTGATGCCGCCACGGTGCATGAAAGCCAAGTTTGCGCCGGAGGTGGTAGCGATGATGCGGACAACTGCAAAGGGGATTCCGGTGGGCCCCTGCAGTATTTCGGAAGGCAATCGATCATTATTCACGGAATTGTTGCATGGGGACAGCAATCATGTGGTGAGCTAAGAACACCCGGTGTGTATACCAAAGTTTCTCACTATCTAGATTGGATAATTGATAAATTGAAATAAAGTACCATTTTTCGTAGCTTTTAAGAAACACATTTGCACAACAAAAGATATTTACCCAATATATTGAGATATTGTGAGACTTCCCAAGAACCTTTTAATACGAACTGAGCAAAGCTCGTCTTAGCTTGGGGTACATATTTTTATATAATTACTTAATACAGGTTGAATTCCAACAAGCAAAGCTAAATGGAAAGGTGAGTTATGCATAAACATAAAGTCTTTGCTATGTGAATTTGTGAATCACCATTCTGTAACTTTACCGTTTCATCTGTTCATCTGACGAATAGAAAACACAATGCTCTAAGTCAACAGTACTTTACATGTAAAATTTGCTACACAACAGGAATTAAGTTGCTCCGTTCTCGTAATCCTTACGAGATACTACCACGTACTGTTGCGGCAAACACAAACTCCGTTATTCGCAGAAACCACTAATCGCATTGAATCGATCAATTTTCATTCGCTGTTACCATGCATGTTTCAACGCAATCGCTTCCTAGTTGGAGTTCGCAGCTAAATGTGATGATTTCATGTGACAAAATAACAGGTTTGAGGGAATTCCTCAAAATGTGTGGAAGACAAGGGATGCGACGAAAGTTGGTTTTCAAAGAAAAAAAATGAGATGTTTGAGAATTCAAATTTTGCAGTTTACAGGTATTTCTCTTACCACGGCTCTGGACGACCGATCCATCCTTCAGTACTTAATTTAATCAAGAATAAAGGGTGATGTTCAATAGTTCGGCGTGGGAGCTGAGATTATGCAAATTGTGCAATTTTTCTGTTTCTCATAATTTTGAGTTGTATGTAGATTGAAAGCATGAAATAGGTAGGGTAAATTATGGCTTCGGCACCCATTGACTGTTTTCGGCAACCGAAATTGAAACGTTTATTTCACTGTATTTTCCCATCAAAACTCTTCGCTGAATGTATTAAGCCGATTCCTTACCTTTTCAGCTTCAATCTGATTACATTTTTACGACTGTCAATTCCTGTTATACCATATTTTTCTTTAAATGAAATATACATACTACAAAATACGGCTGATTTCGAGTTGCCGATAATAGAACAGCTGGTTAACACGCAAATGGAAAGGGTGCCGAAGAAAAAGAGACTGCCGACAATAGTCACTCTCACCTGAGAAGTTTAGAGCGTTGTAAAAACATGTTCAACCCGTTTTGATCAATTCTGTCGATTGGAATTGGTAGAACAGCAAGCAGCAGATAAATGTCAACAAACAAACCTGTCATGTATGTGTGTGACGCTGAAAAATCGCTAATAGAAGTTCGGACGCTGCTTAGATTGACGAAAATACGTAAATTCCCCTATTACATTTTCCTCAAAAATTAGGGTCAGGTCGAAGATAATAAATCAGTCCATAGACACCTATGTAATGACAATTTGCGTGGAATTTGTTCCGAAAAAGTATAGTATAGTATGTTTTTCCTCAGCGCTTTCAATGTAGGTATTAAACTTCATGATTTTGAAAGGTATTGTTAATTAAATCCTTTTGAGTTGCCTTGAAAATACTTTAGTAGGTTTATGGTACCCCTGGGTAAGTGGCCAAAACTTCGAAAGTACCAAAACAACCAAGCATCACAGTTCAATGAAAAATGCATTGGTGGAAATATTGAGTCTTTATAACCACTTTTATTAGGTTGTTCGACTGGTATGTGGGGAGATTTATTTTTCATGGCTTTCTCAGTCTAGGTTAATCCAAATGATCAGTTATGTGTTAGGTAGGGGAGAATGGTATACAACGCACCCCCTGGGTAGAACGCACCAGCTGACTTTCATTTGTGTTTTTCATGGCTTTTACGTAACTTTTTTGTTGTCTTATCGAGCAGCACTTCTAGCATAGCATCTGAACTCAAAATCCTGCATGATAAATCCTAGAATTGGATTAAAAATTCCAAGAAAAACTCAAAATAAAATGAAAAAGTGCGTCTTACCCCGGGGGTGCGTTATGTACTGTTCTCCCCTATAGGTAATCCCAGCATCACGACATGTTCCATATTTAATGCGGATGGCCCCAGAGAAGTGTCCAGAAGATGAAGAGCTCCAAAATCAGTCATGCGACACATCAAACTGCACCAGCATTCAATTAATCATATATTGGTGAAAATATTTAATCATAGTCATTGAATACTGATGCAGTTTAAAATCTCACCTGATCCAATTTCGTACAATTCAAGTTCTGTCCCCCCCCCCAGGGGTTTCCAGAACAAGCCTGAATATGGTCGAATGTTGTTGACGAGGTAGCCAATGGAGTAGCAGTTTGCTATGTTGCATGCCCGGTGTTGACACTTTTCAAGATCTGACCACTTTTTCGGGAACTTTCGGAACATGTCCGGTTGTGTCTAAGCGTGGTTCTAAAAATAAAATATTCGCCCTTATTACCGATGAAATGACAACTTATCACTCACGGTGAAGTGATTCCCATTTGCTTTATACGGCAATCACTTCACCGTGAGTGACAAGTGATCACTTCATTTCGTTTTCACCGTGAAGTGACACTAGTAAGTTCCTTTACTAGTTTACCTAGTTACCGTCAATTCGTTGCATTCCTATGTTGATTGGCTATCTCGCTAAATCCAGAGTTAGTTTTGTTTGATTTCTCGTCTCTTACCGGAACAAGTCTTCTAGATGTGGTGAACTGTGGAAGCAACAGTACAATGTTGCCGCCAATGGATTGATCATTTCACAGTGCTATAGCTGATGAAATGTACAGTGTCGCACGACCAGTTTTAGAATTCAAGTTCTGATCACTTCCCAGGGGGCGGAGGTTTAATTTTCCGGCTTGGTGTGCTGTCGCTTCCCTTTGTTGCCAGTGTGGCTCGTCAAGCACGCTTCCGTAGTGTATGCGTTATAGGTAAAAATACATCGTTTGTGGGTATTCCTCAAACAGATCATGGAACGTCAGATTGATCTCATTTGGTGTAAGCAACTTTTTCAAAACATAGTGTATATGCATAATAATTAATTTTTTGTAGGTTTTAAGCGATATGTTTTCCATTTAATGTGTTTTGGTTCAATATAGTCGTTATTTCAAAAGTGGATTAAAGCAAAGTAATGAAGGCAATCCAATTAATTTATTTTACTTATTAACAAAGTTTTGTAGTGTTGTTTTTTTGTTTATTTGGAAGTTATTCGCAAATCTTCCACATTTAACAGCAGATTCTGGAAGTCTTTTTCTTTTTTGTCACATTTCTGTTATAATCCTGCATCAATTTGATTGCTCTCTCTCTCTCTGCGTGCTCGTTTACCACTTGAAGCCGAGTAACGATTTCTTCTCCTTTTTGGTATTCCTTATTAGTACTCCATTCACTTACTGGAAGAAGCTGATATCAATCCCCAATACTCTAAAAAATTCCACAGTATTGGTAGTTGCCAGCTGGTCCAGCGAAATTGCACTCACTCAGTGAGAAGAATATTCCATTTCTTTGTCGGATCATCATTGCCTTGCCTTGTTCGAATGGATTGGACAAGCTTCTCTCGTTCTTCGGAAGATAAGCCAGTGTCAAACACAGAGAGATCAATTAGTTCTTCACTTAGATACCAGAAATGGCCTGAAAATTTTCTTTGCGCAGCACCAGCAGCATCTAGATTGAAACTTTCGAATTCCTTAAGATCCGCTATAAACTTGAGATCACTGTGATGAGCAGATGCAGCGAAGGGTGCGGAAAACCACGCTTCCACATACACTCCAACTATGAAAGCGCAATCCGGCCGGGTCTTTGTGGAGATGAAACTGCGCCCTGAAGAGATACATCTTTAGACTGTAGATAGCCCGTGCCATCCAGCGCGCAGTCTGCACAGGTCCAGGTGCAAGGAAAAAAATTCTTCTTGGAGGAACTTTGCCCAAAAAAATGATTGTAAGTTCCAGAAACTCATGGTAATCATCCCTCGCCTGTCCAAGCTACGAAATATCAGTATATATGAGTTATGATAAAATACTCACAATCATGTTGTGTTCCGCGAAGCTTGCAATTTGAGTTATGCGATTTCTCAAAAAATGTGGTAATTCGGATGTCAGCGGAACTTTGTATTATTCCTTATCTATTGACTTCCAGTGGCTTTGAAATTGCTTGAATATAATAATGTCAGGTCCGCTTGTCGGCCCCATGATGGTATAGAAGACACTTTCTAGGGCTAGCTCTAAAATATGGTGCCTACAGGGTAGCCATCCCAAGTAACAATTTTGGTTTTATGAGGGTTCTGAAGACCATGATTTAGAATTGTAGAATGCTATACACCGCGATAAAACCTGCAATGTTACTTGGGATAGAAGGTTCATCCAAGGGGTTGGTCACTCTACACAGTGTACCAAAATCAAACTTGGGCACACCCGGGTGCAGTCATTGGCGTTGTTTGGCACCCATGGTTACAATTTTAATGATCTTTAAAGTTACTGGCAACACTGATTTTTTTCTGCGCCTGCGCAGTGCGCATGTGTCAAAATGTTATTTATGTTGCCACTCCTAGTCAAATTATTTTCAAAACAACCGTGAATCTCCACCAAGTCTCGCCATGGATTCTCAAAATCGTTACACCCGCGACAGCAGTCGCATCCACATTTGCCCCCAGACAAAGAACAGCTAACAGCGGTATCTTGACCTGACCGAGGTTTCCGGCCATGCCTACACGAACTAGCGATTCAACTCCCACGGCTGCGGCTGCTGGTCCGTCTTTTTACGAATTTTAGAGAAAACGGACCAGCAGAAGGAACAGCAGCAGCAGCAACTAAAGCAGCAGCAGCATTGGAAGCAGCCGCACCCGTGGGAGCTGCATCGCTAATTCGTGTAGCCGTGGCCGACGCTGGAAAACTTGGGCCGGTCACGACAAGCGGTGCTTGAGTTTTAATCAGAAAGTCAACAACCAAACAAAAACTATACCATCCGACCATTCGAACTGCTCGAATACATCCATGGCGATAGCTGCTACACCAATCATTCCATCGTCCAACATATAATGGTGGAGGACCGTCTTGGCAAAATCTCAAATAGTTCAACAAATTATTTTTACTCCTGCCTTTTTACACTTCCAACTAACAGCTTCATTATAAACGGGAGTTCTGTGCATTTGTGATCGATCGCGCTGTGGTTGCACTTCATGATGGTGTTCACCGTCAGGGCTACGCTCGGGAGCTCGACCAATCCGGAGGAGAAACTTTCCGATTTCAGCGGGAACATTCGCACTTGCGACGGGTGGCAGTCCTTGGTGGTGAATGCAGTCAGCAGCAGATCATCGGACGGCATACGGGTGGGGTATTGAAGAAGTGGAGAATACGATTTTTGCTGGCCTGGGAAGCGATTGTTTTGGAGGCGCTGTAGACCTTGAAGCTGATCGAACTGTCCGGCAGGGTGTAGGGGTTGGTGGACTCTGACAAGTAGTTTTGCTTGGAAAATTGGCTCGTCCGTTTCGTGTCAGCGGTGCGTCCTTCATCAGTCCGACGTGTGTTCCGGCCGGTGTTGGTTTCCAGTTTTTCGACGGATGATGCTCGGGCGGTGAAAAATTCGGTGCAAATCCGTTTCCTCCGCCGGCTCCCAGAGGAGTTGGTTGACTAATGATTGACGTTCGTTGTGCGGGGTCGGCCTTCCGCCGAAGATAGAAGGATCGTGTAGCAACGGAGCTCGTCCGTTGCAGGCATCCTTGGAGACGGATGCATCCAGTGTGTAGTACCAACTGGAGTCCATGTCGTTTTTGAAAACATTGAAAAACAAAACAAAAACAAGAGCTGTTAAATACCGGGTTGCCAAACAAGGCATTATTCACAAGCAATCAAAAGTCAGTTCAATGACTTCTTGGCACTGCCGGTACAACTGTGGCCTAGGCTGCGGCACACTTAGGTACACTGAGAAAAAAGTCGGCGCAAAACAAGTGTGTAGAGTGACCACCCCTTGGGTTCACCTCAAGTTGGCGCTCTATCCACGAAGCTGCACCGTTCTTCCAGCCTTTAATTAGTAACCGTGTTTGAAAATCATTAAGTAGCAAAAAAGGAAGGTAACGACTTAAGCAACTGACCTAGTGTTGGAAATAAAGTTAGAAAGATATCATAAATACGTGTATTGACACTGGTGGTGTCAAAGGAAATAGCTTTAATTCGATCAGTTAAGTTCCAAACTTTCATGAATTCCACAACACCTTCTCCGATGGCTTTTCCTGTCCCTCTTCCAACAAATGGAACGCCAAGAAGCTGTGTCGTGCTTTTTCCTGTCACAAGAACTGCTTGGCGATCGACCAGTTCCTTCCCTATCAAAGAACTCACCACTTTACCGTCCCAGTGAACTGTAAGGATTTCATCGGGACTGAAATTCTCCATCAATTTCAAGGACGATTCAGACCGGTATTTCTCACGCAATCGATGCATAGTGGAACGGTTGATGTTAGTATTCCCTAGATCAACCTCAAACGATTTTGCAGCTGCTGCCAGAATAACTGTGGCAGAATCTGTGCTGACTTTTGCTGCATCAAGAGCCTGGGATAATTCTGGGGTTACAAAATTCAACAATAATCATGAGCGTTGCTCCACACGCTTGTCTGCATCGTCAGGCTCATCATCGGATAGGTCGAGTTCTACGAAGTCGGCTATAATGAAATAAATTTACTGCACTGTAATCAAGCAAAGAAACTGAATATTACCAGTTGTCAACTTATTTTCACTTTTTCTTCGACGTTCTGCCAAGAGCTTTTTCCTCTCTTCTTTACGCTTCACTGTTGCCACCTTCTTCTGCATTTTGGTAGCAAGAACCCCATCGATGCCAGCAATGGAACCTACGCGTCGTTGGCCATCTTTCTGATCCTTCAGAAATGCTATGTCTTCGAGAATTGCCTGTCTTACACCAGGATCCGTTTCTTGCTGGGCGCTTCGTTCCATTTCCGGTATTGCCATGCTCTTTGCAATGTCAAACAAGTCGTCAAGCTTGGTTTTAAAAAGGGATTCACGTTTTATTTGTGCTTTGCTATTTGCCCGTTTCATATTTTTTTTTTTTCAAATTGCAAACAACTCGGTATGCAGTGTTTCAATTTTCTTAATACAGTGAATTTCCTGAACTACCGGTATTTTTGATTTCAGCCAGAAACACAACACCTGTTTAGCGGTATTTCTAGCACTCAATCTGACCGGAAGCCTTGCGGATCGATGCTGGTAGTAAAAGGTAGCTTTGCCGTATTGTCGGAAGACGAGCTCCAGTGATAACTTCACATTCAGGTCCCACAAATTTAACAAGAGTTTCACTTCTAAGTTTATGAGCAATTTTGAGGATGCTTTTCACTGCTTGAAACGACGCATCTAAACGCACTGAAATAAGGGTTGCTACTGTTAAGACACAAACTGGATACTGTCGTAACCGGACAGAGGTTTCCAGCCTTTATCACGGCTACACGAAAGCAATTGGTTTCTCGCTACCTGAATTGTTGCCGCTGCTACTGTTATTGCTACTGCTGTTACTGCTGCTAGTACGTCTGCTTCAAAGTTCGTTACAAGAATGACTTCTTTAGGTTTAGTTTAAATGATCTTTATTTTAGTTTAACTTGGACGATTACCATATAAATTTTTACTAAGTGATTTAATTGCTTTCTTCATCTTTAGGTATGGGCAAAATTCAAAATTTGTTTTACAGAATTAGTCCTAGACTTAGTACACGGTCGACCAACTTGGTGGGATTGGTTTGTTTTGTTTTTAGAATTTGAAGAGAAACTACTTAATACTACTATTGACAGCTTAAAACTAACCTACTCTACTATATACACTTAACCTACTATGTACAAATTGCTTATTAAAGCATGTTCAGAAATATTGCATTTTTGAATAAATTTAGTTGTCATATCATCAATTTTGAAATCTACTTTGGGAATTTCTGCCTCTTGATGGAGGTCTGCTATTCTTGTGTCGAATGGACGATCTAGGATCATCCTCAACACTCTATTCTGTGCAACCTGGATTTTGTTCCTGTGGGTCTGAGCGCACGATTCCCACACCGGGGCGGCATAGAAAATCGCGGGGGCTATGATCTGTTTGTAAACAGCCAGTTTGTTTTGCCTTGAGAGGCGGGATCTGCGGCAAATGAGCGGATACAAACACCTAACCAAGGCGGAGCACTTAACTAGGGTTTTCTCTATGTGCGAGCGGAACAGGAGCTTCTCATCGAACAACATCCCGAGATAAGTAACATCAGTGGACCACTCGACCCTTGTACCATCCATTATTACGGTACAGGAGGGAGACGGTTTAAGTTTTAATGATTGTCTGTGAAGGAACATGATCGCTTGGGTTTTCGAGGCGTTGATTTTGATTTTCCACGTGGTGGCATAATCAGTAAAGGTGTCAAGGCATCGTTGGAGCTTGTTCGTAATTTCACGAGGCATCCTACCCTTGACGGCTATCGCGGTGTCATCTGCAAACAGAAAGAACACGCAACCGTCTCCTAGAGGAGGGATGTCCGACGTGTAGATGCTGTAAAGCAGTGGTCCCAGCAGACTCCCTTGCGGAACACCTGCTGGGATCGGAAATTGTCCCGAAAGGGAACTATTCAACGACACCCTGAACGACCTTTGCTGGAGATAGTTACGGGTGATTTTCACAAGGTATGGTGGAAAGTTGGAGTTACAAAGCTTGTATATAAGTCCGTCGTGCCAGACATTGTCAAACGCCTTTTCGACGTCTAACAAGGCCATGGCTGTGGACTTGGATACAGCTTTGTTACTTCGGATGTTATTCATCACCCGCACTAGCTGATGATTGGTGGAATGCCCCTTGCGGAACCCGAACTGTTCCGGAAGAAGAATGTCATGTTCCTCCACAAACTTGTTTAGTCGGCTGAGGATCAATTTTTCGAACAGCTTGCTCAGCGCTGAGAGCAGGCTAATCGGTCTGTAGCTTGACGGTAGTGTTACTCCTCTTTTCTCTTCCCTTGGTCCAAACGCGGAAGAGAACGCTCCCAGGGTCGTTTTATGCTTTCCCCGATGTCTGACACTGTAATCGTAGCATAAAGAAAAACCATCAATAACTGGATGAACATTAAAGGGTTCGTCGGCCAGGGTCGAACCGTCTAATTACACCGCCCTTACCTTTTCATACCACGGCAAGAGCTAAGAAAGCGAGGGGTGGGAAACTTCCACTTTGTATGAAGTTTTCAACATAGTAGAACGAATTCAACTAAAAGGTGTGAAACCCAAGAAAGACTATCTTCTTCTATTAATAGAATAGCTGCTAATTTGTGGTTTGAAAATCTAACTTCGTCCATCGGGTATTCTTTATTTTCCCATTTAACCTCACAACAAACTACTACGTGATCACGTTTTAAACTCGTTAGTGTATGTGTTTGTCTACCAATTTTACAATCCTCGTGTTTTGTCTTAGGTCCTAACTCTATATGCATAACAGTTTTCAACAAAAAAACATAACCAGCGCGACTTACGGTTTTTCAGGAGGGTGCTGTGGTGGTGGTGGTGACTTACGGACGGAAGGTGTGGATGAACTACGGTGGTTGTTGGCAATGCTGGGTGGTGGTGATTTCCAACGGCCGCTTTCCGTGGTGACTTCCAACCAAAATGGCCGAAACACTGGCCTTATCCAGGGGACGTAAGGCTCCCCAAAATGGCTGACACACTGGATGGTCCCAGCCTTTCTTCTGGCGACGTGTAGCTCTCAGAATGGCCGAAACAATGGCCGATCTTAGCCGTCGTTCTGCCACTACAATGGCGTACTGGGAGAGATGTGGTGGACCTTACCGCTCGAGAGAATCCCTCGTCTGCCGTGGCCTCCAATGGAGCACCCGCAGGGACGATTTCTGGCTCAGGGATATATTTTTCGGATGACTACAATGTCCACGTGGTATTTGACCGTCGATTAACGAGCTGTGCGGTCCGAGGTCTATCTAGGCGAACGGAAAAAGGCCTTACTTGGCCTGTTCAAGTTTAGATTAGTCTCACGTCACCAAGTTTAGGGTACATTGTCAAAAATCATCCCTAATATCGCTAAAAAGGTTACCTTTTTCCAAATTACACTCCGGTAACTCTTCGAGATGGACAATGGTCCCTTTCTCCGGCACAGCACCCCTAGGTAAGTAATACTAACATTATAGGACATACTTTTCTTAATCAAACTAACACTTTTACCTCTACTAACACGTACTACCACTAACTTTTTTAACACTCGGACTTTTTCTACCACTAATTAATAATTAATCTAAAATAGAAAAGAAATAGAAATTTACAAAAGGAACCACACACTTTTAACACAACGGACAACCTCGATTATATTAACGCGCCGCGCACTTCTAACTTCCTTGAAGTCTTGAGCCAGAAAGAACGAATCAGTCCGACCGAAGTAACTAGAAAGTTCTAGAATTGCAGGGAGCCTACAATCTTCCTGTTCATTTTTTTTGACAAGCCCCCCATTGTTCAACCCGATAATTATGTTTCTTCCCTAGCTTGGATTTACAGTGTAAGACATACGGGAGTAGACCCAATTCATTTGCTTAGAAAATGAACACAGATTTGTGACACACAGATGGCAGCACTTGACTACCAAATGCAAGGTGCGTTGAAAGGAGTAGCTCTATGTTGGTGCACTTGACAAAGTCAATGCAAATGGGTATATGAAACCAACGGTTACATTGCCCCGTCGTCCCCTTTCAAAAAGAAAGGAATTTCGTTTTGAATTTTTATTGTAATTAATTAATTTAAGCGGTAATCATTTGAGATTCAAGTTAAATAATTGCTTCCTTAAGCCCTTTTGAAAATTTATTCCGTTTACCTTCTTCACTCTCATGAAGAAGAAAAGTGTTCATTTTACCAACACATCCACATATGTTGAGAACTGTCAAACTGTTGTTTATTGATCGGCGCGAGTACGACGATGCATGCGAGTCATCGATCTCCATCGTTATTTTATTTTCTTACGAAAATTTCGCGAGTTTTCCAGCGGTTTTGAAGCAAAATTGTGTTTCGAAAAAGAAAAATCTCGTAGCGCGCGTTAATCAGTGATTAGGTCATTATTTACCGGTCTGCTTGCCATTGGATGTTCGGGTAATCAGCTGATTGGAGATGGTTCTTTTGCGGAAGGCAATAATGGTGTTTGCCAGGTAAGTTAACAATGTCCATAAACAAAAGTATTGACTTCAATCTTGACATCTTATTTCCAGGTTTCCTACAGGATTTCAGGTGTAAATTTATTCACGTCCGGACGTATCTCTAAATGATGAGCCTAATCAATCACTGCGACCGATATGAAGACTCAATGAATTGTACTTTGTTTTAGGATTCCGGTTTCAAATCGCAAACCGAAAATACTCCCATGGGCTTCCCAGACTCGTCAGCTAATTCATACGAGCTGGTTCCAACACGAGCAATGACGGTGCAGGGCACATACAAGGCATCTAGTTTGGCGTTGTAAGAATCCGCTGCGGAAGATTGACGGAAGTTTCGCCGAAAAACTCTCTGGCCAACCACGTAGACCGGAGCAAAATGTTTCGCACGAAGATTGTAGGTTTTTATGTTTTTATCGTGTGCTTTTTTTAAGTTGTTACGCACGATTGAGTAAATACGTTCATCGATTTCCCCCTTCCTTTCCAACCTTTTCTCATCGGACACCTCGTCCGTCTCCCTGTCCATCCTATGTTCCTCTCCTGTACCTATTATTTCATGTCCGAAAAGAATTCTGTACGGGGAGAATCCGGTCACGGTGTGGGGCGTACTATTTAAACAAAATTCGATTTCAGACACCCGAGTGTCCCAGAGTTTCTGGTTTTCCCTAACGTACGTCCTGATACAAGCGTTTACGGTCCGATTTAAACGTTCTACGGGATTCGATTGGCTATGATGCCGTGAATTCCTCCAATGTTGTATTTTATATTTCGATAGTAGAGTTTTGAACTCTATTGATATAAATGTCGAAGCATTGTCGGTTATGATAAATTCCGGAACTGAATACCTCCTGAACCAGAATTCTTCCAGGATTTTCGTGACTAGCGGAGCTGCTATTTTTTTAACTGGGGTGAGTAAACACCACTTCGAAAAAAGATCCATGGTAACCAGTAAGTGCGCATTGCCGTTCTTACTGCGGGGAAGCGATTGGATGAAATCCAATGCAATAATTTGAAACGGTTTTTGGGTCACTCTTTGCTTACCTGGTTCTGGAATTTGAGACCTATTTGCTGGCTTATTTTGTCTACAAAGGGAACATTTTCTAATATAGCTACGGACATCCTCTAACATCTTGGGCCAAAAGAATTTCTTCTTCACCAAGGCCACCGTCTTCTCGCTCCCTAGATGCAGTTTATCGTCGTGTTCCTCAACGAGAATCTTTTCACGGAGAGACTCAGGAACACACGTTTTCCATGAAAACCGATAATCCAAGAGATCGTCCTGTGTTGAAACAAGCTTCTTGAGGATACCGTTTTCGATCCGGAAATCCTTGTATTTCTCGGGATCCGATTGAACTTTCCTTTTCAAGGATGCATACCAGCCGGTGTCCTCCGTAGACAGTTCTTCTACAGACCTGGACAACGCATCGGCTACTATATTGTCAGCTCCTTTTCGGTGAAGGATAGTCATGTCGTGCTTTTGGAGTTCTATGCTCCAGCGACATAAGCGTGATGACGTACGCCAGCTGCTGCGCATGATGTAAGTTAAGGCAGATGCATCTGTATAAACTGTGAACTTGCTACCTTCCACATAGCAGCGAAATCTCTCAATCGATTTAAGTACCGCAAGGCCCTCTTTTTCGGTAGCGAAGTACCGTTGTTGTGTTGTAGTCAGTTTTTGAGAATAGTACGCTATGGGCTTTTCGATCCCTTCATGCGTTTGTGTAAGCACACCTGCTATGGCAGCATCACTTGCGTCACAGTGGATTGCAAAAGGAAGTGAAAAGTTGGGATTAGTTAATATGGGGGCACTAATTAAGTGTTCCTTTATTTTGTTAAATGCCACTTCGGCTTTATCGTTCCAACAAATAGTTTTAGGTTTGTCTCTCAGGAGATCCGTAAGGGGTTGTGTAATGGCACTATAGTTAGCCAAAAACCTTCTATAATAATTGCACATGCCCAAGAATCTTCTAAGGGCCCTCAACGAAGTAGGTCGTTCGTAATTTACTATTGCTGACACTCTATCTGGATTTGGCCTCAAACCAGTCTGGCCTAGAATATAGCCTAGATATGTCACCTCCGACACACAAAAGTGTGATTTCTCCAAGTTGATGGACAAGTTGGCAGCTCTAAGTCTGGATGCAACTTCTTGAAGTATGGCTAGGTGCTCCTCAAACGTATCGCTGACGATTATGATGTCGTCCAAGTAGACGAATACGTTTGGTTCCAGTTCACCCCCACCCAGAACTCGGTCCATCAGTCGAGAGAGGGTGGCAGGACTGTTCACCAGACCGAAGGGCATTCGGGTAAACTGGAACAATCCCCGTCCCAGTACAGAGAATGCGGTAAATTTTCGAGATCTAGGATGCAGAGGGACTTGCAAGAACGCCTTCGACAGGTCCAGAGTAGTTATGAAATTTGCTCTTCCTAGTCTACTTAAAATTCTATCTGCGTGTGGGAGGGGATAGGAGTCTCTAACCGTACGTTCATTCAGTTTGCGCGCATCCAGGCACAGGCGCACCGTTCCATCTGTTTTGTCTACAGGAACTAGGCGTAAAGCCCAGTCACTGTACGATTTTTCGATGATTTTACACTCCAGCATTTTATCTAGTTCTAAATTAATTTGGTCCTGCTTCTTAGGGGAAGTAGGAAACGGGTTAATTCTAGCTGGAGTAAGTTTCTTAGCTTCATCTGTAAGTTCGATTCGGTGACTAATCCAGTCAGTAGTGTCCAGTAAACCTTCAGTGGCTATTTTAAATTGACTTTTGATGTCGTTTAACCTTGCTACTTGTTCTTCACCCAATTCAACTTTGGAATCGCTGGTTTGAGAATACTCCTCTTCGAGAATGAGCTCTGTGTCTTCGTCCAATTCAATCGCTTCGACTTGAGCTTGTCCTACCGTAGGACGGATATCGAAGGCTCGCCAAAAGTTCATTCCTAAGAGGATTCTTCTCTTCAGTGAGGGTACTACTAAGGTATCTATCATTTTAGTAGCACCATTAAAAGTAACAGGTAGGTATACTAAACCGGAAACCTCCAGTTCTTCTCCATTCGCAGTCCGCAGACTCACATCGGAGGGAAACAATTCTAAACCACTTTTCCTAATAAGTTTTAAAGCTCCAATTCCAAGGATACTCAGATGAGCCCCGCTATCCAGTAAAGCTATAAGAGGAATTTCAAAAACGGATAATTTAACGAATGGCCTATCATCGTTGGCTATATTTACAATCAATTCGTTTACTTGAAAATTGTGCGAATGTACATAATCGGTTGACGATACTTGGTTAAACCCTAGGTTTCGTAAAGTATCTTTAATTTGCTCAGTATTTTCAAGGGACTTTAATGCCGGTCGAACTGTCGGCCCTCTGGGACAGTCTTCGACGCGTTTTTTGCACACCAAGGACATGCAAAGGTGTCCACATTGTGGAACCCACACTTCAGGCAATATTTATGTTTCGGTCTTTCGCAATCGCGAGCGTGGTGACCTTTTAAGCGACAATTGTAGCAGTAACCATCCTTAGGGGGCTGATAATTTTGCAACAAAATCTGTAAACCTCCGTCCTTATGCTCATTTGTTTGGGAAGCATTACTCGATTTCCTCTGCCACGTTCGGTTTTCATCATCCGATGCGCGTCGCTCTAATGACGAATTATGAAAAGTCCGCGATTTTTGTTTCTCGTCAGTTTTAAGTTTCGATTTCGGTTTCGCGCCGGCGTTCAATTCATTTACTTGAGATGATTTTCCGCGCGTGTTAGAATCGGTTGTCGAAGTTTGGTATTTGTACCAGTAGGTCGCGTCTAAACGTCTACCGAATTTCTTGAGATCGACCAGATTGTCAATCTCCGAGGACACAGCGTGACCCTTGTAGTCTGCTCGCATATTCCGAAACACGATTTCGAACTTTCTGCGCTCGGTCATCGGTTTTGTTAACGAATTAAAGAGTTTCTGCAACTCCAGAAAATAATCCTGAAAAGTCTCGCGCGGTCCTTGCTTTCTCGCGATCGCGCGTATCTCGCTCGTATGGTCGTGATCCGGGCTTAAAAATTCGCGTTTCAGTTCTTCTTTTAACTCTTCCCACGAGGTGAAGTCCTCATTATCGAATCCTGTCATGAACCATGTTTTTGCCGCACCGTTAAACAAGTGAATAGCCGACCGAAACAGATCTTTCGGTGACATTTTCTCGGATTTCGCGAAAAATTCGACCTCTTTCAAGAACTTCATCAACGACTGCCCGTTATCTGACCCGTCGTATTTCAATCTCCAGTCCGAAACTGGTCTACGTTTTTCCGATCTGTGACCGTGCTTCTTTTCCCGTGACGACTTCCGAGGTTCGTCTGCTGACCATCCAGTTTCCGAACTAGATGACCTCTTCGATTCCGAACTGGAACTCCGAACTCTCGGTCTAGCACGACGCGACGATTTCTTCGATTCCGGACTTGAATTTCGAACTCTCGGACTAGCAAGACGTGACGATTTCTTCGATTTTTTCTGCGGTTCTTCTACCTGTCCCGAAACCTTTTGAACATTCAGTGGGTTGGGAAAGTTTTCTAATGATTCTGGTCTCATCATCTGTTGAAACGCCCACATTTGCATCTGGGGGTTCCCGAACATCCATGGAGGCAACATGAACGGTAGAAAATTTGACGGAACGTTTTGATTGCCCGCCTGATTCTCAACTGATTTTAAGCTCCGTTTTCGCGAATTCCTAGATCCTTCGAGCGAATCGTCCTCAACTTCTTCCTCATCCTCCACTTCCTCATTAGAGGCCAAATTACTTTTCTTCCTTTTCTCTGACGCGTTCTGATTGGCTACTAAGAGCTTCGAAAACGATTGGTTCAATTGTTCTAATACATCGCGTTGTCCCGAAAACAATGAAAAATGGGAATTAAATGCTCCGCGAATACACGAAATGAGTGTGTCGATATCCGCGAGATCTTCATCTTTCTCGGTATTTTCCGGCAATCTCTTCGTTCGTGCAAAGAAGTGTGCTAACCGTGTTTTGAGACTATCGCGTATTCCCTCGAAACGGGTTTTACCAGTAAGGAAATCTTTTATTTCCTTTACTTTCGCGTCGATATATTTAATTTCTTCGTCTATCGTAGTATCTAACCGCTCAAATTCCAAGTCCTGATTGCCTAGATCTCTTTCCGTTTTCAATTGCTCTTTCAGACGTCTCATCAGAGCCGCGCGCGTTTCGGTTTCCGTGAAAGGAAGACCTCTGATTTTCAATTCATACTCAATCTCCTGACGTTCGAGATGATGTACCAGCATACTTTTGTACAACATTTCGAATTCAACATCCATTGTTAAACTCTAATCAATTTGCCAGTTCTCAAACAAAACTAAACTTCGTTTGGAGGACGAAGCTAACTAAACAGGGCTCTGTTTTTGCTCTCCCTTCCGGGGGACGAAAACTTGTATCAATACGATAAATATATAATAATAAAAATAAAAAAATAAATAAATTAATGTATAATAATGGTAATTCAATAATTCAATGCAAAAATAAATTCAAATTTTAGTTGGGCGCCAAATTGTTACTCCTCTTTTCTCTTCCCTTGGTCCAAACGCGGAAGAGAACGCTCCCAGGGTCGTTTTATGCTTTCCCCGATGTCTGACACTGTAATCGTAGCATAAAGAAAAACCATCAATAACTGGATGAACATTAAAGGGTTCGTCGGCCAGGGTCGAACCGTCTAATTACACCGCCCTTACCTTTTCATACCACGGCAAGAGCTAAGAAAGCGAGGGGTGGGAAACTTCCACTTTGTATGAAGTTTTCAACATAGTAGAACGAATTCAACTAAAAGGTGTGAAACCCAAGAAAGACTATCTTCTTCTATTAATAGAATAGCTGCTAATTTGTGGTTTGAAAATCTAACTTCGTCCATCGGGTATTCTTTATTTTCCCATTTAACCTCACAACAAACTACTACGTGATCACGTTTTAAACTCGTTAGTGTATGTGTTTGTCTACCAATTTTACAATCCTCGTGTTTTGTCTTAGGTCCTAACTCTATATGCATAACAGTTTTCAACAAAAAAACATAACCAGCGCGACTTACGGTTTTTCAGGAGGGTGCTGTGGTGGTGGTGGTGACTTACGGACGGAAGGTGTGGATGAACTACGGTGGTTGTTGGCAATGCTGGGTGGTGGTGATTTCCAACGGCCGCTTTCCGTGGTGACTTCCAACCAAAATGGCCGAAACACTGGCCTTATCCAGGGGACGTAAGGCTCCCCAAAATGGCTGACACACTGGATGGTCCCAGCCTTTCTTCTGGCGACGTGTAGCTCTCAGAATGGCCGAAACAATGGCCGATCTTAGCCGTCGTTCTGCCACTACAATGGCGTACTGGGAGAGATGTGGTGGACCTTACCGCTCGAGAGAATCCCTCGTCTGCCGTGGCCTCCAATGGAGCACCCGCAGGGACGATTTCTGGCTCAGGGATATATTTTTCGGATGACTACAATGTCCACGTGGTATTTGACCGTCGATTAACGAGCTGTGCGGTCCGAGGTCTATCTAGGCGAACGGAAAAAGGCCTTACTTGGCCTGTTCAAGTTTAGATTAGTCTCACGTCACCAAGTTTAGGGTACATTGTCAAAAATCATCCCTAATATCGCTAAAAAGGTTACCTTTTTCCAAATTACACTCCGGTAACTCTTCGAGATGGACAATGGTCCCTTTCTCCGGCACAGCACCCCTAGGTAAGTAATACTAACATTATAGGACATACTTTTCTTAATCAAACTAACACTTTTACCTCTACTAACACGTACTACCACTAACTTTTTTAACACTCGGACTTTTTCTACCACTAATTAATAATTAATCTAAAATAGAAAAGAAATAGAAATTTACAAAAGGAACCACACACTTTTAACACAACGGACAACCTCGATTATATTAACGCGCCGCGCACTTCTAACTTCCTTGAAGTCTTGAGCCAGAAAGAACGAATCAGTCCGACCGAAGTAACTAGAAAGTTCTAGAATTGCAGGGAGCCTACAATCTTCCTGTTCATTTTTTTTGACAAGCCCCCCATTGTTCAACCCGATAATTATGTTTCTTCCCTAGCTTGGATTTACAGTGTAAGACATACGGGAGTAGACCCAATTCATTTGCTTAGAAAATGAACACAGATTTGTGACACACAGATGGCAGCACTTGACTACCAAATGCAAGGTGCGTTGAAAGGAGTAGCTCTATGTTGGTGCACTTGACAAAGTCAATGCAAATGGGTATATGAAACCAACGGTTACAGTAGTGAAGGGTCTTTCCCAGGTTTGCGGATCGGGATGATTTTTGCCACCTTCCAGATGCTTGGAAAGTAGTGCAGCTCCAAGCATCTGTTGAGGATGGCAGCCAGCAGCGAGTGCACCCTCGCGCTGAGATTTTTCAACTCTAGGTTGAATATTCCGTCAAACCCGGGAGCCTTCATGTTCGTACTGTGTTTCAGCGCTGAGCAAATTTGTTCCTCTGTAATCCGTTCTTCTGGAGGGACGGCACAAGGGGAGGCATCTAACGTCTGGACGCACTGCACAACCTGGTTCTCGAGTGGACTTGGGATTGTAGAGCCAAGCAAATGCGACTGGGCAATGTGCTCCCCAATTGCATTGGCCTTCTCTTCGTTGGTGATAAGCCGTTCGTCATTGACTCTAAGTGGTGGAATGGGCTTGGGGTGAGACTTTAGCACCTTGGCAACCTTCCAGAATGGTCTGGAACGGTCGTCCAGGTTCTGAACGAGCCGCCCGAAACTCTCGTTCCGGATTGAGACCATTCTGGAAGCGATCTGCCGATTCAGATCGACCATTTCGTATTTACGCTGCAGATCCCCAGTCCGCTGAAACTGGCGTCTACGAACATTTCTGAGCCGAATCAAGAGTTTGGTGTGGGAATCAATTGCTTGAAACTTACCCCTCACAGGAACTCGTCGAACGCACTCTTCGTCAGCCACGGATATGGCTTGATGGAGACCCTCCAGGGCCCGGTCGATGTCATCCACTGTGTCGAGCGGTGGGTTGTCGTCGATGTGGCGGTCGACCACGCGTCGAAACTGGACCCAGTTGACTCGATGGTAGTCCTTCCGCTGGCACGGTGCAGGGGCCACGTTGTAGCCCAGCTCGGTCAGCACCGGTTGGTGGTCCGAACTCAGGTCGTTGACGGCAACCGGCTTGGCTAATCTGGTGTTTGCCAAGAACAGGTCCAGCGTCGATGGGTTGCCCGTCGGTGATGTGAAGGTTGGTTCGTCCGGAAACCAGACGGAATAGAGACCATGCTGGGAATGGTCGAATAGCAGGCGGCCGTTCTGGTTCTGCTGGTAGTTCCGCCAGGCCTCGTGCCGGGCGTTCAGGTCCCCTCCGATTACAAAGCGGGCATTGGTGTGGGTTATGATGGCAAGGTCGTTCTTGAACTGCTGTGCTGTACCATTGCTAACGGTACATTGCCGGGGGCAGTAGACAACGATGAACCGGACGTTTCCGGTCGATGTTTCCACCTCAACGCCGACGGCCTCGATGATGGAAGTGCGGTAGTGGGGTAGGGTGCAGTACTTGATGCCTTTCTTGATGATGACCGCGACACCGCCCCCCCTGGAGCTGGTGCGATCAAGCCGGACAATGCTGTGGTCGGGCAGCCAGAAGCTGTCACCGGTCTTGAGGTGGGTCTCGGTGAGAAGGCCCACGTCGATGTCGTGCTTGCGGAGGAAGTCTGCAAGCTCAATGTTTTTCGCCCCTACGGAGCGAGCGTTCCAGTTGGCGATCTTTATGGGTTCACGGTCCATAATTAGCGACGAAGGAGATGATAGCTTGGAGCTGTTGTGTTCTTGTTGCGCAGGTGCGCTTGATGATGATGGCCTGGGCCAACAGTGTGACGATCTCATCCGTTGACAGCGGAGAATCGTCTGTAGCTTCACCGGTTGTACCGGCCAATCCCGGAGCAGGGGGATCCGTCGATGGCCCGGAGGCTTTACCGGGTACTGCAGCGGCAGCCAACTGGGCAGCAGCCAACTGTTGGTTGAGCGGGAGCGGCGGCAACACTGGAATTGGCCGTGATTGGACCGGTGATAACGGAGGAAAGTTCTGCGCGTTGTTTTCTGGAACCTTCTTGCGACCGGGCTGGCTGTTGGACGAGGCCTTCTTCCGGATCTCGGCGTATTCGGCCCGCTTCGGACAGGCCTTACTCGTGGCCTTGTGGGCGGCACCGCAGTTGGCGCATGTGGGAGTGGCTTCCTCGATGCTGTCGCAGTTGTCGATCTTGTGGTTTTTGCCGCATTTGATGCAGCGGCTGGCGATGCGGCAATTCCTGGTGCCGTGCCCGAACAATAGGCAGTTCGAGCACTGAGTGACGCCACGGTGGGTGGGTTTATACCGCTCCCACTTCACTACGATGTGGAACAGTGTGCGTGTCGTCTGGAGATCCTTCACGGTTGTGGAGTTCTTCTCCAGATGGACCAGGTAGAGCTGGTCACGATACTTGATGGCCTTGCTGCGGGTCATCTTGTGGACTTCGACCGGCTTGAGGCCGTTCGCCTTAATCTCGTCCATTAAGGTGGTGGTGTCCATGTCGTGGAGCCCGCGCAGCACCACTTTCAGCGGCTTGGTGGCCTCGATGTCGTGGGAGAAGTACTCCAGCTTCATTCTGTCCAAGAGGGCCTGAACTGCGTTGAAGTGTTTTTCGGCCGGGACCATCAGTTTGTAGCCTTCCGTGCACCGTTGAATGGTGCAGCGAAGGCCCTGCTTAATGTAGAAATCCAGCTGCTCCCATAGCCCGGGAGGGAAGCCCTTCACATAGAAGGGTGGCAACTTAACTTTTTTCGGCACCGTCTCAGGGTCCGACTGCGGCTGCGCTCCGTTCTGCAGGGCGGAGAACGGATTGTTGCTCAGCAGCTTTTTTGCTGCTGATACGGTGGCGCTGCTGTCTTCAGGTCTGGGTCGTTTAGTTCCGGGAGGCCCCGGCTGCGGGTCCGCAACGCCTGTCGGGATGGGCAATGGGGTTTTCTTCTGCTTCTTCTGGGCTGGCTCGGTGGTCGCGCCGTCTCCTGGGAGAGTCTGTTTTCCCGGTAAACCGGCACTCGCGTTACCGCGCGATTTCTTACCCATGGCTGGGTCAGCGAGAGCGTCACTACACAACGCGGAGCTAATTCGACTTGCGAACGAACGAACGAAACTAGAGAGAATTCAAATCGACTGAACTGCTCAACAGTCTGGCAGCGAAAAATGAGCTGATGTTTGATGACTTCTTTAGGCATAGGTAAGCTATATTTATATGAAGCAAAATTTTCACTTGCTTCTAAAGCACTGTTAGTTGCCGTGGAATTTCCCCTAACAAACCAAGAAGATTTCGGATCCAATGCCTACTTCCGCAACATCTTCTTTCATTTTTTTTTCACATTTTACGCATGACAGCGTTGTCCTATTTTTGAAGAAAGAGAGAGAGATAGAGCTTTCATTTACACTCTTACATTTTCTTGGAAGAATAGTGACTATGTAACATACTGTTTTATGTTGACGTTCAGCATACGTGCGCGAGCATCTTTTCATGGTTTCATACCATGGCTTCATGATGATACCGAACATTTCAAGAGGTTGAATTTACAAATTGGTCGAATTTTTTAAAATAAGGGACGGTCTACTGGTGGCTTGCCCGCGCGAGATGGCGCCGCTATCAGGTAGGGGCTTATTTCCCCTATCAGATGGTGGTGCTGGCATGCGTGGGCGGGATGCCGGTTGCGGCAGATTGGGGATCGGATTCATTTTTTGCGGGAGTGGATGCGTCTCTTCGGGGGATTAATCGAGGTTTATTTTTAAACTTTCCCATTTGCCAGAGGGATGACCTCGGTTGCATGAGGCATGTTTCTCAGATTTTACGGTTAGGTGCCTACGAATAATGCATAATGATTTTTTTTTTTTTTCATATTGAAGCATGATTTGTAAAGAAAATAAATGTCGCGATCGAACATGCAAACTTGACACTTGACCGATTAGTTTTTGATGCGTTGTTAGGTGTGTCCTTTACACGATCATGAAGGCCGTGGTTGAAGATTTACGGCAGTCACGGTGGGTCATGTATGATTGTAAGGTTTGGTGGTTTTGATACGTTAGTTTAATGCATAATCGGGGCGCTCTGGTAAAATATGAAGGAGAAAACATTCGTTTTAAAACGCAATAGAGTTCGGTCGAGATACCTTGAAAAATGTGCAATATTTGTACGCTGGTAAAATCGTCGCGTCAGTCGTAGTTTACTTTGTAAAGTAAGAAGCACGGTAGCCCAAAAATGTGAAAGTTTTATGGATTCTGTTCCCGTCTTACGTAAGGACTAAATCGAAACAACGAACGTCGCGTAAAAGTAGAATTTAATGAAGGCATAAGCGCTTTTTCGTAGCTTTTTGGTCTCCAGGGTTTAAAGGTCATCGGTCGTAGAGGCTTATTTTTGTGTAAAGGGCATCGCCGCCAAGTTTGAGTTTGAATAAATCCCAGGACTTATAGTAACATGGCTGGATTATCTTGTGTTTTGAGAAACTTAACATCGTCATCAACGTCACCGTCGGGGTCGGTTTTGGTAACAACACGGTTGTAGCTTGTATCATGTTATATGAGGGCCTTGGTGGCCTAAGAGCGACCATTTTTGCTTACTGAGTAGATCATCATGAGTTTAATCTTAAGCTCTTTCACATTCAAAATTCGTTAATTGCTTTATTCATTAATGTGAAGACATTTGAATGACAACAAATCGATCATTGCTGTGTTGTAATAAAAGGAGCTCGTTTGCCTAGTGGCAAACGTTTTTTCTTACTGAACAGAAGACCGTGAGCTCAATCCCAAGCTCCTTCGCGTTATATGATCGTTAGGAGATCAAATCAGCTTATCGTTTACCAAAACAAATCCTGCTGCAAACTGAACTCTTTTATCCCACATCCCAGTGATTTCTCGTGGAAGTGCAGAGGATTTCTCGGCTTTCAACATAGCGGGTATCACGCCCCATCACTTTCTTACCCTTTCCTTTCTTGTCATGCGTTGGGGCGCGGCCGGCGCTGGTATTGCCTAGTTTGAGATCACCAGTTTTTACATATTGAGGATCAATTCTAGACCCAAGCATCGTCTATTGGTTCTCTGTATAGTTACAGCTGATCTGGCAATAACAGAATAGCATCCGCGGGTAGTCAATCATGCTCATGCTGATGGTCAGTATAACGGGTTTTAATTTTCCTATCGATTGCATTATAATGTGTCTCTGAAAAAAAAATATTTAAATTTCTCGCTTCCAGAACAACAAATGGATAATTTTCTGAAAAATCACAAATGACAATGCACTCCGTGGCCTTCGTATTCTTTTGCAAATTTTTCAAATAGTTCCCTAGTTGATAAGCGATGAAATTTTGTGGAAATAAATCGTTTGATTTTTCCATAAACGTATCTACTAATTATTGTGCTTCTATTTCCAACTGATCCATTATGCACCTATCTGATTGATGCCATTTCTTTAACTGTAGGGATTCAATGTGACCGTAACACAGACGTGTGATAGAATTGTAATAAGATCAAAAGAATGGTATTTTATTCCTGGACATTGCTCGAATTCCAGCAACCAACATTGTTCATTTGAATCACTACAAATAATTTTGTAAAATCAGTCATGATAAGAATTCACTCCGGATAAATGCAACTGTCTATCTTGAAGAGACTTGAACATTAATTTTACTATCTGATGGTAATTGCATACATATGCGGTATGCGTTCCACTAGTACCTGCCAGAATGCAGTGCTTAGGAAGATTTTTCGCAAACATACAAAAACTTATTTTTAATGCATGATGTTCCTCTTTAAAAATAGAATAAGCTTCTCGCATATTACAGAGCACGAGTCTTTATTTCACTAAAACTTTATCTCCTTCATCGGTTATTTGAACATAATCCCTTTTTCCGGGACATGCTAGACCTATTTCGTCGTTGAAAAAATCCTGAACAAGACGTTTGGTATCGACGTCCAATGAAGATGTTCTATAGGGTTCTCCTGGTGTTGTCATAACACCTTTTTGCTCTTGCAAGTGCTTTGCCCGGTCTGCCATGAATCGAGAAACTTCGAATTCTTTTACAATTTTGTAAGCTGACCAGCGTTACTATCAGTAGTCTTCTCAAATTTTTCCTTTAATTGCTGGATGATGTCTTTCCCGTTACTTGGAGGTGTATTTTCAATATTGCTGTCAATCGATTCGAAACTGACTGTTGTATTCAAAACAGGTATAGTTTCTGAAAACAGAAGAAAATAAGTAATACAATTATTTAATAAAAACTAACCTCCAAGGAACCATTTGTATAGTAGTTTTGAAAAATCATTAATTTTGAACAGTTGTTTTACCTTGGCTGCAAACCGAACTGATTCCTGAAGATCCAGCAATGGGGTCATGATGCGCGCCAGAATTTTATTTATTTATTAAACACTAGGATTATATAGTTTAAAATAGCACTGTTTACAAACAAATGCATAACTGTCATCCAATTAATTTGTTTTTTCTCTGCTGCAAAACCTCGTGGCTTTGTGCCAAGTTTTGTAGCAGACGATACATTTTTCCTCTTAGCACACAAGGCACATTTACATTTTAAAGTTGATAATGTTTGATGTTTGATGTGACAAAATATTTCAACTGATTCAAGCTCTTTGACAAACACACCTTCTTTATACTACATAGATAGAGTACATAGGTACATCTTTACAACGCTAGGTAGAATAAGTTTTTCGATTCGTGGCAGGAATGCACATCATTGATTTCCTCTTATATTTTAAAAATTTAACTAATAGTTTTGATAAAATTTACCTTAACAATGTGAAAATATCAAAACAAGCGGCTGCAGACGGAAAATCAACTGAACTAGGAGAGAACAATGAAGATTTCCAGTTTTCTGGTGTCAATCTCAAAGTCGTAAAAATTGTGTCTTTCTGAGTAAGATCATTCTATTATATTATATTCAATATTTAATATACCATGCATTACATTTAAATTCACCTAGCTCGGAGCGTTTGGTACGTTATGTCCACGCATCCTTCCATCCCTGTAAAATCACGAAATGCATCGATATTTGAATATATTTATTCAAACTCGAATCATTTCAGGGATCTATCATTTGATGTTCTGTTTATAGTCAAGAGTGCGCGCGCGCGCGCGTGTGGGTGTGTGTGTGTGTGTGTGGGTGTTTTTTTTTTTTTTTTTTTAGTTAGGTTTAGGAAAGTTTCAAGAAGCCTGGCCTGTAGTGAAGTTGGCACGGTGTGGTATCTACTAGTTGCCTAGTGCAGCTCCACTAAAACCCACTCCTTACTCTCTCCTCTGCCTGAATCCCCCCGGGACCACTGTGAAGCGACTACTTCGGGGGGTGGCTGTGCTCATGCACTTGTCGTACTCGCAGCGCTAGCTGGCGTTGCTAGATCGCTGCTCTTCTCTCCATTTACGCTGCAGCTCCGACATAATCTGCTTGACTGCCCTGCTGACGGCATTCCATGTGCCCTCCTCTCGACACATTTCAACGACGATATTCTCAACGTTAAGGACGGCCATCTCCGTTCGCAGTGCCTCGAACCTTGGACAGTCGAAGACCACATGCTCCGACGTTTCATCGACGTTGCCACACTCCGGACAGAGGGGTGACGTTGTGTGTCCGAACCGATGTGTGTGTGTGTGTGTGTGTGTGTGTGTGTGTGTGTGTGTGTGTGTGTGTGTGTGTGTGTGTGTGTGTTTTTTTTTTTTTTTTTTGGCAAGGAGGAAACCTTCAAAAAGGCCATCGTGTCACCGCTTGACGACTGGGCGCACAGTCGCGGTGACACGGTGTGTGGGATTCTTACCGCACTAAGACCTTAGACCTTAGACGCCTTGCCCTTTTCCCCCGGAACCACTTGTCGTATTACTTCGGAGGGGGCCGTGCATTACGCACCTCACTTTACCTCAGCTAATTGGCGCTTC
Organism: Ochlerotatus camptorhynchus; assembly: GCF_037179485.1. Taxonomy (NCBI): domain Eukaryota; kingdom Metazoa; phylum Arthropoda; class Insecta; order Diptera; family Culicidae; genus Ochlerotatus; species Ochlerotatus camptorhynchus. The sequence goes on along the minus strand of NW_027040688.1, from coordinate 72,805 downwards.
CAGTTCGCTGATCGTCTCTCCAATTTGTGAGCCATTTATCTCCCAGCGTCACGTTCTACTCGGTTATCCCTGGTGGTGGATACAGCCTACTTTGACGGAGAGTTCTCCCGGCTTCGGCTTTCAGTTCGCACTTGTGTGAGCACATTACTACTTTCTAGTTGGTCTTCCCGCCATTTTCGTTGCAGCGCTGACATGATCTGCGTTACTGCTCTGCTGACGGCGTTAAAGGTGCCCTCCTCTCGACACATTTCTTCGACGACATTCTCCGTGCTAAGGGCGAGCATATCCTCTCGCACATCATCAAA